>NC_046292.1:45986391-46063891 GCF_004115265.2 Rhinolophus ferrumequinum
GCAGCAGCTGGATGGGGAAAGCTGATGCTCTGGAACAGAGATTTCATGGTCCTGCGTCAATGAAACTGTGTGTTACCGTGTTTTCTGCTTCATAGATTGATGAAAACATTGCAACGATGCTCTCTATTTTTAAAAAGCCAAAAAACATTTTTTTACTCTAAAATTTTAATCTAAGCAACAGGATAAAATACTACTTAACTTTGGATTGTTTTGGTCCTTAGCCTATATATTTCAAATATAGGAATTAGAATTGAATTCGTCAGTTTTGTTATTTAAGAAAAATGAACTAATGATGGAAGAGTAAGGATTTTTTTGTTTTTTAATATTTCCCCACTTCCAAATTCCGACCTTTAACCCCTAACCACAGTGAGAGGTAGTGTGGCGCACCAATGAAGAACCACAGCTGTTTATTGAGCATTTACTATGTCTGAGGCACTGGGTTAAGTGTTTGGCCTATTGTGTCACTTCATCCTCACAGCTTTTACTCAAGGTGGTTACCAGTGAGAAAACTGACGCTAGGAAGAGGCGAAGCCAAGGTCTGAACCCAAGAACATCTGACTCCAAAACCTAAAATGGGTTATCCTGTATGGGAGAGAGCAGTAAGCATGAACTTATCAAAAGCAAGTAAATTTTGTGCCTTGGTAAAATTTTTATCAAAGAAAAAGAAAAGTAAAGAATTTAAACAATGACATACTGTGTCATTCTCTTTCTCTCTTTCTCTCTCTCTCTTTTAAAGTAGACATTATTTTTTAGAATAGTTTTAAATTTACTGAAAAATTAAGGAAAAAATGGAGTTTTATGTTTTCTTCTTATGTTTTTATGTATGTTTTTTCCTATAATGTTAAGGTGAAAAAGTAGCATTGGCAGGTTTTTCACCCAGACATTTTTTAAGTGAGGATTTTGAAAGTAAAGTCTTATTATTTTTTTTGATATTCAGTTTTATAAACAAAGAGTGATATTTTGTTGGTAAGTGGCACCGTAATTTCGGGGGAATGAAGTGTAATTTTAAGCTTTTTTTTCCTTTTTGGTTTTTCTTGTCCAGGCTTCATTTCTGCCCTCATTGTGATACCTTGAAAGGAAAGCCAGATGACCAAGAGCAGGAACAACTTGGGATTTGGAGTTAGAAGCCTTGGGTTTAAAACCCAGGTCTCTCACTTATTAGCAAGGCATGTTAACTTCTTGGTTTCCTCATCTGTGAAATGGGAATAATGAGAACCAATAGAGTTAGGAAAGGATTATCAGTGTGAGCTATAGAGGGTTAACCAAATGTTCTTGTGATGAGTACTCCTTACAGATATGACCCTAGCTAACAATTTATTTTATAAACCACAGTTTATATATTCAAATAAGCCATGTCTCTAGAGAATAAACAAGTGAAATTCAGTAAGGTAATGGGTAGAGTATTGGTTTTGGTATCAAGCAGACATGAATTTGAATCTCGGCCTTCCCATTTAGTAGCTATGTAACTTTTAACTTTGCTTCATTCTCTGGTTCTTAGATTCCTTAGATGACATCACCCAAATTACGGCGATTTTGAAGCTCAGATTTGATGTGTGTTAAGCATCTACTACAGTGCCACTCACATAACAGGATCATTATCCTTATTATTTGGGGTCTTTTGCGGTCTTAGATCCTCCCTGGGGTCTCTCAGGGAATGCCCTTTACCCTCTAACGCTCTTCTTTTTAAATACTCTTAGTAGGGGCTAGTCTTGATGTTCTGAGGCTTTCACTTTTAGAAATGGAAGTTAAGTGTGATCAATAAAATGGGTGATTAAACTAAGCAATGTGGTTTTCGGTTAAGAGAAAGCCTGTCTGTGGCTTTGAGCAATGGTTACTTTCTGTGTGACTCCTGGCTTGAACACCACTCCCAAAGAGGATACCAGACCTGATTTGGTTGATCATCTTTTGATTTTTGGAGAACACAATTTAAAAAGAAAATTCTAAAAAGCTACAGTTGTTATTTGGCAGTTTATTTGCTGAGTGCTTTATAAGTCACAGCTTAAGGAACTCTTCTCTTTGTCAGGAACACTCCCTCTCCACCTTGCCCCCAAAAGCTGCTGAGCTAATTCCAACCCAGCCATCAGGTCTCCACTTACGTGTCTTTCTTAGGGGGCCGTCTTTGAGCCTCCAGACAGGAGAACCTCACTCTGCTTCCTACATTTCTTTTGTAACACTTACTGCCATATAATCATTTCTTCAATATCTGCTTCCACCACAAACTGTAAAGCCCTATGCCATGAACAATTCCAAATGACTATAAACGTCAGTAACTTGCGTGTATATGCACAGGGCGAGAGGCCCTTAGGACAAACAGAACTGCAAAAAGAATCTGAAACTATTTACAGTAATCATGTTGTTGTTGGTACTATTGGTATTATTAATTATGAGATTGTTGTATGTATTTGGGGGAAAATAAAGCAAATTAGTAATTAAGGGTTACTATAATTCTGTCATTTCTGGAGTTGTTGAAAATGGAGACCATTAGTGTGGGAAAAAGGAGTAACAAAAATCTCATAGTTTAAATTGGAATTATCAATATAAAAATCACAATTAATTTTATTTAAAACATTTATACTCTGTCTACTGAAGAGGCCGAGAAACAATGACCAACACAGAAACAATGATTCACCCCTAGAACTCAGACTGTGGCAATGAACTTCTATATCCCACTAACAGGAACCAGGGCTCCTTATAGAAATGGCTATTCCAAATCAGGGACAGGGAAAGTGCATGTTGAGCTTGTCACAGTTTGTATCAAGTAGCAAGGAAGTGATCAAAAGTTACCAGTATTCAGTTAGAAGGGCTCAGGAGCCAACTTGAAGGGGCTTCTGACAAAAAATGGGAAAATTTAAGCATCCATATGGGTAATAACTGCAATTGATTACAACTACCAGATATGTTTAAAAATCGTAAGTTCATAATAACAAGAAAGTGAGAGAATGAGAGAAATAAAAGGAGAAATAAAGAGATGAAGGGGGAGAGAGGAAGGAAGCAAGGAAGGAAGGAAGGAAGGAAGGAAGGAAAGAAAGAAGGAAGGAAGGAAGGGAGAGGGAAGGAGGGAGGAAGAAGGGAGGAAGTGAGGGAGGGAGGGAGGGAGAGATGGAGGGAGGGGAAGAGAGAGAAAGAGAAAGAGAGAAGGAGGGGAGAAAGAAAGAAAAAAAGGATAAAGGAAAAGAGAGAAAACAAGTAAGCAAACAATTGATCACCATGGAAAGATGCTAGTCAACCAACTCATTTTGAAAACTGAAAAAAGCGGGGGAGAAAAATCAAGCATTTATCTTGCCTTTTCTGTGTGAATTATACAACTAGGTAACTGAATAGAAGATAAAGGAAAGGTTCTTTTTATAAACGTATTTCAGCTAATAAATATAAATGAAAAGATAGAATGAGACTATCACCATTTTGCAACCACTAATGACTGAATGGATTCGGGCATTTATTAAGCTGCTAACATCACAAAAGAGAGACACCGATATTATGGGTCTCCTAATGGAAGAACACTGCTTGCCAAAAAAACTCAAATCTGAAAATAAAGGCAAGTCCCTGTTTAGGCCTCATCTCTAATCTGGATGTAATGAAACACAATCTCTTCTGTTCTACTTTTACATCTTATCTATACATTCAGTTGTTTCACATTCGTTCACTTAATGATTGCATTGTTTCCTTGTTTCTACTCTTGTCCTCCCACAGTCTAATATCTACTCAGCAGCTAAATGATATTTTAGAATGTAAGCCAGAGCATGTCACTTCTCTGCTCAAAATCTGCCAATGGCTTCCCCTTAACCCAGAATCAAATCAAAGATCTTTACCATGGCCACCAAGGTCCCACAAGATCTGGTCCAAATTCATCACATACTAGTCTCTCCCTAGCTCACTCTGCTCAGACACGTGAAACTTCTTGCTATTCAGTCAATGCATGGAGCACACTCCCACCTCAGGACCTTTGCATAGGATATTCTTTTCCCCTCGCTATCTGCATGGCTTGCTCCGTTACACCTCCCGGTCTCTTCTCAAACATCCCCTGACCAGAAAGTCTTTCTTTGACTATCCTATATTAGTAGCATCCATTGTACTCTATATTCCCTTTAATCTGCTTCATTATTTTTTGAAGCACTTATTATCACAACTGTATCTTATATCCATTTGTTTATTATCTCCCATTAGATTGTAAGCTCTAGAGGGAGGGACTTTATTTCACTCATTTCTGTTCCCAGTGCCTAGAACAGTGCCTGTTACACAGCATGTGCTCAATAAATACTTGTTGAATGAATGAGTGCATGCATGAGTTGCTGTTTCAGAATGCATTGTGTTAAATATCAGTATCCCATAACAGCTCATGGAGGACAAGGAGCATGTTTTATTCAGCTTTTCATTGCAGCATCTTGCATGATGTCTGACACTTAGTAGGTCTTCAATAAATGCTTTGCACTATTAGACTTATCTTCTCCTAGTAATTTTTATACTTCTAGCTGCAAGGATATTCTAAAATAGAAAATCTACATTTGTGTGTGTGTGTGTGTGTGTGTGTGTGTGTGTGTTAGAGGTCTCTCTGGATTCCTAAGTTGCATTTCTGTGAGAAAAAGTATCAAACGCAAAGTCCCATAAGAAATAAAATCATCCCATCATGAAAAAATAGAGTGAGTTCTAAAGACCTATAAGGGCACAGATATTAAGCATGCCAATCATTGGTCAAACTTTATGTAGGATACTGTGTGAATGTCAGAATACATCACAATCACTCTTATGGATCTCAGTCTGAAATACTGTCTCTGAGAATGTGTACAGAGGATGTGGGTGAGAAATGAAAGTATCTTCTTCAGCTACACTGTTGGAGCCACTAGGTGGTGCTGTCAAAGACAGTGTGGTTTTCATTAGTGGATTCAGAGGGGAAATATCTTACTAAATTTTCAAGTAAATAACTTTCATTTTTTATTACAATAGCGTCACACACTTATTATAGAATATTTAGTAAATACATAAGCAAAAGGAAGAAATATTCATCCAGAACATTTCCAGTAATAAATCATCCAGAAAAAAGCACTATTAGTAACACCATGTATACTCTATAATAATCACAACAACAATAATAATAATGGCTTATATTAATTAAGTGCTTCTGTGTGTCAGACGCTGTACCGATGCTTTACACTTATTAGCCTCCCAGTCTTGCCAGGAAATTTCTCTATACAGTCATACACGAGATACAGATATAATCATACATATATTGATAAGTATGTCATATTGGCTTTTATTTGATAACTCGGCATATAGTGGATGCTCAACAAACATTAGTTGAATGGATTCTTGAGAATTTAATGATATAATTCATGAAAAGCACATGGGCTATATAATCATTCAACAAATAGTAGCTGCGTATTGCTATATGTATTAACATTAGTTTACAAAACAACACTGTAAATGTTCTTTGTTGAAGTTCCCCCTAAAAGAGCTAAGCTTAGTTGGTTATGTGACCCAGTGACAATAAGAAATCCAAATTCACCGTCTCATGTGGCATCTTTGCCCCTTTGTCTTCCTGCACCTGGTCTAACGTTTGCTTTAGGCTTGGGGAGCTGTGTCTCAGGTTGGTAGAAGTCTGAAAGGTAAAGCTGACCTAGAATTCCAGAACTTCCTAGTGATTCTGCTATCCAGGGTCACACTGTTCATGGGGTTCATAGAAACGAAAACTGGTGCTGGGGCTGGCTCAGGACAGCTGTCCCAGCAGAATCCCTTGGACTCTCTCGATGGTTCGCTGAACCTGTTTTCATTCTGTCTAGATCTCCATCCTCTTATCTCTCCCTCATCACTTCTATACCATCTCAGGTTACTTTAAATTGATTTAGTAAACACTTTTGAGTGACTGTGAGCAAGGTACTGTGCTAGACATATGGTCGGGGGAAGGGACAGAGAGATAATGATGCGTCTGCCTTCCAGAAGCTTTCAGACTCACAGGGAAGAGGAGAGAAGTACACATCTCCGAGATGAGTCATTCCTTCTAAGTCTTCTGATTTCCAATCAGAAAAAGACAGTTTCTCAACATGTGATGACAAGCCATCTGCATCACTTTCACCTGGAGTATTTGTTACAAGTGCATCTCAGACTTACTGGACTTGAATTTCTGGATTGGGGAGGGGTAGTGCTTGGAATCTGTATTTATAACAAGCATCACAGGTACTTCTTACACACAAACTAAAGTTTGAAAACCACTGGTGTAGCGTCCCAAGATGATTACAGATAATAAAGGACATTAAAAGGAAGAAAGAGTGTATGTTTAACTTGCCTACCACATACCAGACACTGTACTAATTACCTTACGTCTTTTGATTAATCTTAAGAATACTATAAGAAACTATCATCATCATTCCTCTTTTTTAGAGATGAAGAAACCAACGTACAGAGAGGTCAAACAATTTGCCCCAGGTTACACATAGAAAGCGGCAGAATCAAAATTTGAATCTATGTGGTCTGACTCAAGAGCCCATGCTTTTAACCATTAAGACGAACTGCCTCTCAGAGATGGTGGCTGTCACAAAGCCTCAAAGAGGCTTGGATGGTTGCAGAATGCCTAAGTGAAGAACATGGGCAAAATGATTTATTTTGAAATGTAACAGCCATCAAGAACTGTTCGTTCTCATTAGTCCCTTTAAAACTAGATTATATGGTATTGTTTTTATTCTTCCAGAGTCACATGGGTAGGTTTTAAAAAGAGCATAACAGGGGCTGCCGGTGCGTTCAGTGGTTACAGCACAGTACTCATAACAGCAGGGTCGCCCGAGGTTGATTCCCACATGGGCCAGTGGGCTGCACCCTCCACAACTAGACTGAAAACAATGACTTGATCTGGAGCTGAGCTGCGCCTTCCACTAGATTGAAAACAGCGACTTGACTTGGAGCTGATGGGTCCTGGAAAAACACACTGTTCCCCAGTGTGCCCCAATAAAAATTAAAAAAAAAAAAAAGAAAAAGAAAAAAAAAGAGCATAACAACAATCTACTGAGCACCTTTGCTACCTAATGCTGTTTATAGGCATTTGCTCCTCAATCCTTGCAAGAACTCTGAGATAACACTTGACTCAATTTAGAGATACGAAAAGTGTTCTCAGAGAAGGTAACACAGCTACTAAATGATGGAATCAGGTCTGTTATAATCCAATATCAAAGAAGGTGGGGTCAGCTACAAGTAACAAACCTCAACACAAAATGACTTGAACAACGCAGAAAGATGTTCTCATTATCAACAAGTCCTGAGGCAGGACAGGTTTCAGAGTTGGTTAATTCAGAGGCTCAGTGATGTCATCAGGCTCTTTTCAGCCTCGGTGTCTGCCCACTTATGAGCTGAATGGTGTCCCCACCCCAAAACAAAAATATGTTGAAGTCCTAATCCTTAGTACCTCAGAAGGTGACCTTATTTGTAAATGGGGTCTTTACAGAGGTAATCAAGTTAAATGAGATCATTAGAGTGGTCTCTGATCCAATATGCCTGGTGCCCTTATAAAAAGGTCTATTTGGACACAGAGACAGAAACACACAGAAGGGAGACAATGAGAAGACACACAGAGAAGATGGCCATGTGACTGGAATGATACATCTGGAAGCCAAGGATCACCAAGGATTGTTGGCAGATGCTAGAAGAGGCAAAGAAGTATTCTCCCCGAGAGCCATCGGAGAGAGCATGGCCCTGCCGACACCTTGATTTTGGTCTTCTAGCCTCCAGAACTGTGACATCACACATTTTTGTTGTCTTATGACACCTGGTTCATGGTACTTTGTTACAGCCGCCCTAGAACATGGACACAGCATTAGCTCTGCCATCACTGGTATTATTAATTCATCCTAGGCCAGATGGCAGGGCATCCTAAAGGGTGGCTGCTATCTTTCAGGAGTCACATCCAGACAACAAACGATCCAGAGGAAAAAAAGAGAGACCACTTCATTGGTTGGCAAGAAAAGTCTTCTCTGAAGGACCCCCGGAAGACTTCCTTTTCCACTTCACTGGCCAGAGTCCCATACCGTTTCTCAAACCCAACAATGGCAAAGGAACTATTAGGTTGGTGCAAAAGTAATTGCGGACTTTGCAATTATATAACCGCAATCACTTTTGCACCAACCTAATATGATTGCCCACGATCAGTCAACCTGTACCTTAGAAGCAGATGGGTCAGAGTCCCCTGATGTGCATGGCTGTGTGTAGGAGAAATAGATTCCTGAACAAAAATCAGGTTCTGTTAGGAAGAATACAGATGGGAGAAGGAACGCTGGGTCGGCCACCAATAATGTCCATAATATTCTACATAGTGTCCATCATGCCACGACCACATTTTCTTGTGGTCCCAGTTTCTCTCCATGGGATGGGAATGATTGCTTTAGTTTTGCTTGGAGGCAAGAGAAGTGAATTTGGATTTATAAGTTAATTTGATTTATATGAATATTGTTCCTTATAGAACCTGAAGCTCAGCGCTTGACTCAATGGCCAGAACACAGTAGACTCTCACGTGGCAGGCGTTGTGGTGCCACGGAAAGTGTACCACCCACAGTCCTTTGCTCTTTCAGCATCTGATTTTTGTGAGACTGTCCTGTGAGGTGGGAGGACTAAGGATAGGGCCCATGCTTTCTTTTGGACCTAGAATGTTTGAAAGTAATTAGGAGGATACCCTTCCTTCCATCCCTCATGAGCTCCTTATCTCGGCTTCACTATAAGAAAGTCAGTTTCTTCCACTCAGGCCATCCAACAGTTTCCCTGAGATTCCTAATGCTGGACCTAATCTCTTGTCTTTTGAAGCAGATCCATTCCTTACTGCATACATAAGGAATGCAAAATCCATTAAAGGGTCCTGAAAAATATGACAGGATAAGTATGATGTAATTTAAGTATTTTGGCACAGCAAATGGAAAGAAATTACATTTCCTATTATCTTCCAACAGTTATTGAAAATGAAATGAAATATATTCTATACTCCCCCAAAAAGCCAAGGTTTTTTTTTTTTTTTTCCCTTAAATGCAATTTTTCCCGCAGTTTGTTCATTTGGTATGCATTCCCCTCCTTTCACGACATGGAGGCATTCTGTTATGAAACATTCAATGAAAAAAAATGGACGAAAAAAGTATACTACTTCTTTAAAATATATTGCAAGAATACTCATTTTCTGCTTTTTATTGCAGCACTAGCTGGTATTCTTGCATGCAGTTTTGTAATTTATTCTGAACATTCTACTTAAACCTTTTTTCAATAGCATGATTTTATTAGAGTCAGCTCACTGGACTTTCCCAAAAAGGTATTTAAGATCAAATAAAACCAGTGCTTGGAAAAATATCATTACAATATGAAAGCAGTTACAAAAACATTAGTACTGCAAAGTTTTATTTCAAATGGCTGAGCTTGCTGTACCCCAGGTTATGGTACTTCTACTTCTGCAGACACACTTAGTAGGGAAATGGGAAAAACTGTCATCTTAGCAGTTTTTGCACATGGTGGGGGAGGAGCAGGGGGAGAAGTAAAAGGAATAAAAATTTAAAGTGAGGCAGCAAAATTTTTAGGTGCTGGCATCAATAGTGAAAGTAGATCTTTCTCCATCCTGAACTCTACCTTCTAATCCACACTTCCCAATCACACTGCTTCTCGAGTGCCCTCGAGGATATGATAGAAACCTTTAAATTAGCCTTTTACCAGAGACAAATTGCTGTCCTCTCTAAAATGCGGAAGGTAACTTTTGGAAATATGAGTGGATTGATTATTGAGTTAAATGTGTCAGAGTATTATATTCCTTTTGGGGTTTTGTTCTGTATCAAATAGACTCATGTCGACATGCTGCCTTATTGGTCAAACGATGTGTTTCAGCACCTCCGTCTGGCCAGGCACAAAGGCTGCATCTGAAGGCTTAGTCCTGAAGTACCTTCCCAGGGGAGCTTTCCAGGAAAGGTTGGTGGCTCCCCAGGCTCCCATGGTAAGTATTCTGCAGCTCTTGTTCTCTCTGTCAACTGCAGCTCTCATGGCCATCCCCACATGCACTTGAGCCAGGCCAAGGGGCAAATCAGCACCCTGCTCTCAGTTGACTTCATAACTGAGCACCAAAGACAAATATTTTTCTTGTTCAATTATGAATAGGTCTCTCCCTTCCCTGGTAACTGACAGCTAGTGTGGCTGGAACTCAGCCTGCAGTGGGGGAGAGTCAGCCATGTCCACGGCTGCAATTCAATGTGTTTTGTTTTTTTTCAAGGAGATTACTTTCAATTAAAAACTGATGTTTATCAAGGGAAAAAAGTGTCATTTGTTATATTATGCAAATCGCTGCTGGATCGGGTGGGGTTTTTTTGTGTTTTTTTTTTAGAGAAAGTAATCTACTATTGATTGTGCAGCACAAAAGATATGTTTAGTAAAGATTTAATAAATCAGCCTTTTTAGAGATTGGTATTTTCATGTAGGTGGTTATTAATCCACATGCAATTCTATTACACAATATTTCCCTCATCCCTTTTCCTCCAAGCATCAAATCTATGGCAAAGCACCTACATTCCTTAAGTTTGCAGATTAGGTGCTTTCTACATGGACTTTCAAATGCGATTTTTAAATTGCGAGTTACTATTCGTATTACTTTTCTAAGGAGAAATATGCTTAAAAAGTAAAGTCTTTATTGCTTCTTAAAAGGCCTAGCACTCTGTGATAAATTCTCATATTTTGACTGTTAATATGTTTGAATGAAAATTATTTATACATTTGGGTGAGGTTGAGTGGTTTTCATTTGATTGCTGCCTCTGGAAATGAAAGCAGAGTAGCAGGAAATTTACATGTCATGCTGTGATGTATATCCAGATTATGAGATGATTGTGCGGCAGACGAACCCCAAGTAAAATCATTCCCATCAAACTGTGACAACTGCAATTCCTGACAAGGCCTCTTAGTTTTGGGGGCTATTATCATTGTACAAGAATATAATCTATTGACAGCAGGGCTGTTTAATACATTCAAAGGCAGACAGTGGAAGAAATCTTAACTGTTTTCATTCGCCACTGCACAAGGGTGCAGATCAAAAGTGAATTATATTTAAAAATATGCATGTATGATGATAAGATGCATGACATTCATCAACCTGTTTAGTCATGGTTAGGCTGAGGTGGGGAAGAGCCAATATCACTGCCATATGTGGTCTGGAATAGAGACGTGAGACTGGAAATTATATTATTGCCCAGTCAGAGTGAGCATGCTGGGAGGACATTCTTTTAAATGCCCGTTCTATACCTGTCTAAGCATCAAGCACCATCCATGTCTGTAGCAGGGACGTTAGCTCAAACGGGGTGCATGGCGGGCCTCTGTATCCTTGCCTTTCTCTTTAGTAAGTGTGTTGTGTATACGCTGTGCAGGCATTGTGCTCACACTATGGGACTATGGGTGAGATGAGGTGAGTAAATCATTACCTTTAGAGAAGCTTAGAGAGACATTGACATGTGTGCTTCTCTAACAAGAGTGAAAACTAGGGCATAGGGCATGGGGAAGAGTCTCAGTGGACGGAGCATGGAATCGTTCAGCTTCAAGATTCCAAATTACATGACTGGGTTTTGGTGGAGAGGGGCTGCTTCCCATCCTATCCCACAGGTGTGCTGGTGAAGGAGAGGGCAGCTCCAGGTTTAGGGTACAGAAGCTCACCCAGTGGTGGAAGGATGTTAACATCCAATGTCAATGTCAGTGACTTAACTTGGTCCCTTTTGATGAGAAAACTGGCAGGACTGCGAGGAGCAAAGTGGTTTTCTATGTGTTAGGGCTGACATAACCCACCAGGAGGATTGAAAAGTCCCACGTTCATTAAGACTCTGCAAGCCATAGCAGAGAATTCAGTCATTTATTAAAACAAAACATGTTTGAAGGCAGTTCTTTAAAAAATGGAATGAAGAAGCCTACTGAATTAATGGCATTTTCCCTGGAGGAATTAGTTCATCAGCTAATACTCAGTTCATAAGATTAAAATGACTTTGAATGGAGACAGTAGAAGGAAGAACAAGGAGGATGGAAAAGAGTCAAAATGTCCAAATTTTTAAGCCACTGTTGTACAAAAAGACCAACTTGCCTTTCCTCAGCCTGTGAACATGAGAACGGGAGGCTATGAGGCGCTGGGCCATGAGCGCCCAGCCTCCCGAGGAGAGAGCGGCTTTGGAAGCCAGGCGCCTCCCTTACCAGCTGTGGGACCTTAGGTGACTTATTTAGACCTTAGCTTTGTTGCTTACACGACAGACGTAATACTACCTATTCCAAACGGCTGTTATGACGATTAGAGGAAAGAATGTGTATAAAGTTCTTAGTGGAGTGATAGGTACGTGCTTCTCATCAGCATTTGTGATGCTCCCCACCTTTCTCTCATAAGTTGACCCCTCTGTGAAGTGGTCCTTGCTCACCTGGGCAGAATGTCATGTGCTCAGAAACCTTGTATGTGTCTCCACTATATAGTGCAGATCTCACCATATTATAATTATTTGTTTATCTCTCAAACTAAAACACAATTTATTCTTTACACCCACAGTATTTAGCACAGGGCTCAGTACATAGCAGGTGCCCCATGCATGTTTGATGAATAAATAAACCCAAGAATTTATTATTCAATTCAAATATTTCTTAGGCGATTCCTGTCAGGTTTAGAGGCTAAGACTCCAATTATAGGTGAAAATGTAAATAATAGTGACTAGCACCTGACAGTTTGCAGCATGCTTTCAAAGCTTTGTGCAACTTGAGCTTGCAGCAAATGCGTGTGGTAGAAAGACAGGGTTTTTATCTCCATATCTGCCAAACATGGAATCTGACTATCAGAGATAAAGTGACCGGCCTATAGTCACCAGGCCTTGAAGAGACAGAGGGGGCAAATACAGTGGCCTTGGGAGCCCAGTTTTAGTGCTCTTCGCACCTTGGAGGCATGGGTGTAAAGGGCTATTGTCTGTATGGGATCCCTTTAGGTTAGGATGTGCAAGCGGCAAATGGGTGTTGCTACTAAGAAAAGGGAGGAGAAGAGGGATGCTTACTTGCTGTGAGGGGCCCATCAAAATTATGGCTTGAAGCTTATTTTTACAGTGCAATAGCGTACCCCGTCTCAGCTGAGCAGAATCCTGTGAAACACAAGTTTAGCTCAGCAGAATTCATCACCAGCTGAGACTTAAAAATGTGTCTGAGCGCTGTACTTATTGAACACACAAAGAGTATGAATACCAAGTTATTCGGCTGTGAAATAATATCAACAAAGTTAGTTATGTTTAATTTAACTGTTGAATGGAGGTTTAGCAATTTGGGACCAAAGCCTCGATGAGGAATGGAGAATGGGCAAATCAAACACTAAATTTCCTTCCCCTAATAGCCCAGGCTCTGCCGAGAGGAAAAAGCTGATCTGTGCTTTCCCTCCTCTGCCTATCATCATTAAACACCGTAGCAGTACCTGTCTTAGGTCTTTCTATTTTTCCTAACCTCCTTGGGGGTAGAACAAATTGCAAACAATATCAGGTCCCAAAGCCCCGGGAGGAACCCTTTGAAAGCCAGAAAGAGTAAAGATCTACTACCATTCCTTTCCTTAAATTCTTCTCTAGGACAGCAATTTAAGTAATCTTACCTGCATATACTGACATGATGCAAATTCAGGGGTAGGAAGAAGCAAGCAGTATGCATAGGGTTGTGTGTACCCCATTACTGAGCAGTATTTTCTGTCTTCTGTCCTTTGTAGTGTTTAAGGACACAATGTTCCTTTTCCTCCCTCCTCTCCCTCCCTACCTCCTTCCTTCCTCCCTCCCTTTCCTCCCTCCCTCCCTCCCTCCCTCCCTCCCTCCCTCCCTCCCTCCCTCCCTCCCTCCCTCCCTCCCTCCCTTCCTTCCTTCCTTCCTTCCTTCCTTCCTTCCTGTTTCTGATGAAGTAATTTCCATGATTGCCCGGAATGGGAGTCAGTAAGGACACTATTGGCATTTGGGGCTTGGCAGGTGTCCATTGTTCTACTTTCCGGTGCATCGGGGGATATTCGACAGCTTTGGCCTCTGCCCACCAAAGGCAAAAGCACCTCCACAAACATTGCGACAACCAGAATCATCTCTGTAAAATTTCTGATTGAGAACCACTGCTTGTTTACCTGGTTGATTTTCATAAACCAGGAAGCAAGAGGAGGAAAGAGTCCTTATAAAGTTCCCATGATTTTTATTTAAATGAGATGGAATTAACCAGACATTGGGAAAGATACCCAATGTCCCTTCCCTGCCTCAACCGTATAGGCTGGAAAAACTACATACTCACTTTTCCAGGTGTTTTTGTACCTAGCATTGATCACAGACAGAGTCTGGTCAAAGATTCATATGTGGAAGTCTGCTGAGAGCACTGGGAAGGCTTTGGCTTTCCCTGATACATGGGAAGGACAAAAGTGGCGCACCCTTTCCTCGTCTTCCTGCTTTGCACATACATGTGATGGTTGGAGCTACAGCAATTATATCACAACCATGAGGAAAAGGCGATTTAAAGCGATGTCAGCAACTGCCTATGTTCAGACTTCTTGTTACGTGAGAAGAATAACCTCCTATTTGTTTAAGCCTCCCAAGCTTTACTGTCCATAGCAGGAGAAAGCATTTCTAACCAATATAGCACCGTGTAAAACGATACTTGTAAAGGTTATGTAATAATATAGAAATATTTTTATCATTTTAATATTAATCAAAAAGTGAGATTGTATGTGTGTGTGTGTGTGTGTGTGTGTGTGAAGGGATATTTCTACTGTGTAATCCTTTTTCACACACTACAAAAACTTATTTACAGAAAAAAAAGAATTATTATAAATTATTGAGTGTTTTTCTCTGCATGGTATATCTACAAATTTTTTTTATACTTTTCTATTCTATATTTTCCAAATTTTCTTTAATCACTCTGCATTATGTGTAAACAAAAGAACAATGTGTGTGCATTACACACATATTTAAAGCTGTTGCAGCCTGTGGGTGTGCTAGGCCAAGGCGCGTGTCTAAGATCACAAGAAGCAATCATCTCCCAATACTCAGCTCCCTGGGGTGTGAGCAGAGGGCTGGTGCGGGGTCTAACACTGACCATGATGAAGAGTAGGGGAGGCACAGAGATCGTTAATCATGTGACAGTCAAATCATGAAGAAGAGAAGCACCGTAGTATCTTTCAATATGTGAAGGACTCTTAGGTGGAAGTGAATATTAATTCCATTCTTCCTGCCTTCATTCACTCCAAATATTTGCTGAGGGCCATATGCCAGGTACAGTTCAAAGCCCATATGAGCCCCAAACATCCATGATCCCTGCCTTCACAGACTGCGTGGTTTACTAATGAAAATAACCATTTAGCCAATAAGCACACAAATATATCACTTGCAGTGAGGATAAAAGCTGTGAAGGGACAGCAGAGGGAGCTGTGAGAGGTACAAATCTGATCAAGTTTGGGGAGTTAGTATAAGCCTTCCCTGAGGAAGTCTCGTTTGAGCTGAAGTTTGAAGAACTAACTAGAAAAAGTAGGTGAGAAGAGAGTTCCAGGCAAACACATTTACAAAGGCCCTGGGGCCAGAGAAAACATGGTCTGTCTGAAGAACAGAAAGAGGCTGGGGAGCATTGGCCTGGGACCCCTGCAGCACAGAGCAGGAGGGCTTTAGTGGCATGAGATAAGGTTGGAGAGGAAGGCAGAGGCTAGACCAGTCAGGATAAGGATTCTAAGGATTCTTTGGCTTCCTAAGACCCACGGGACACCATGACGGACTTTAATGAGGGGAGCAATAGGATTTGTGCTGTGAAAGGGTCCTCTCCGGCTGCCATGGATCTACAAGTGGGTGAGGCTGAGTACAGGAACACCAGTCATTCCTCGCTCCAAAGGAATTAGAATCTATGGATGGAAGTGAGGAGGAGATGGATTTTGGCTAAATATGAGAGAAAACTTTCTACGTATGAGATCATGAGATAAATAATAATCACCACATATCCAGCTATTACTAACTGGGAGAAACACTATGTTAAAAAAAAAAGTTTTCATTTAATCTTCACAACAATGTTAGGGGGCAGAGACTATTGTCACCCCACTTTACAGATTAGGGAATTGAGGCACAGAGAGGTTAAGTGACTTATTCAATGTCACACAGCTAATAAGTAGTGAACTCAGTACTTGAACTGAGTTCTGACTAAAGCTAAAGCCCTTTCTTCATCACTAAGCAACACTGCCTCCCCCTGCAGAAGGACCTGCCATCCTAAGCACGAAAGGAGAAGCTGCATAGTGAGCCCCTTGAAGGGCTGCCTGCACTGGGGGTTCTTGAGTTCTTAGGAGGTACAATGCTTGCTTGACCTGCTTCACACTCACTGGGAGACTGTTGGAACTCTGAAAGAAGGAGGCATTTTCTCCTTGTGTCCTTTCCTAGACAGCTGGGGATACCACAGTCCACCTTCCTGCCTAGGGTCATCCTCCACAAAATCATATTCTCCTTATAGCCTAGAGACACTCTCTTTCCTGCCATCCTTGGAGAGAAGAGCCACTGGCTGGAAGTCCAGCTCTGGAGAGCTTTTCGAGACCCCCGCGAGGCTGGCTCGCTGCAGGAGCTCTGCTTTCTGCTTTCTCCAGGGCACTGGAGAAACAAGACTCCATTTTGGAACTGAAGACATGAGGCTCGTGAACACTTACCTTTTGCAGACCTGAGCCTGTGCCTCAGATAAGAAGCCACATTCATTTTTATCAGATGTTATTGATTCCCAGGAGAGGAGTGCGAGATTAAGAAATTGTCAAGCATCTTCGACTTCCTTTCTGAAGTCACAGAGCAGCAGCTCTGTAACAACCCTGAGCATGATGAACACTTGGGGAGAAGGGGTAATTTTTAAATAAAGAAAAATGCCCTCTTCTGCAAGAAAATGTGGCCACTAACTTCATTTGACAGGTGTAATAGACGGTGGTAGTTTTGGGGGGATACATGGTGTAAAGTAAAGCAAGAGAGGTAATAAGCATCTTGGCATTTATTCTTTATGTAGGAATATTTGTTCCTCAAAGTCAGACTACGTGGAATATTAGCATTTGAATAAATTATTCAACACCTTCTAGAGAAAGCAAGGGGAAAAATCTTTTCAGCATTATAACACGGCAATCTACAAGGTAGTAGAAAAAGAAGGCTGTCATTTTTTCTTCAATTACAAAAGGCAAATATTTATTATTTATAAGTATTCGCCTTGTATAGGCTTAAATGTTATTTATGAACCTGTTGCACAGTGATTTTCAATGTAACTCATTATTTTTAGCCTTAGGGTGTTGTAAAGGAGCACGGATATATTTAATGACACTCTGCTAGTCAGCGCAATTACACTGTAATCATTATGTAAAATGTGCTATTAATTAAACCAATTTCTAGTTAGAACATTCGCTTCTGCAGGGCTTAATCTTAATCTTCGGCAATCTTTCTCTCTGTTTTTCACCTATTAATTATATGATTACTTTTTAAGTTAATATGATAGAATATGTTTTTATTTTTAAGCTTAATATCGTCAATTAGGAATATCTGTCAAATGGGTCTGGTGTTTATGGATCAAAGGTTACTTTTTCTTCAACTGGAAAAAGGTTTAAAAGGCTATTTTTATGACTCTGGATATATTTTATAAATCAAACTCATATATTCCCTTTTTTTGCATGAGCAGCATTATTCACAAAAATTCTCAGATTCATGACTTAAAAAAATACCCAGTTTCATCTTACTTGAGTCATTTCAGTTTCAAGTTTATATACTCTACTGAATGGGAGAAGATATTTGCCAATAATATATCCGATCAGGGGTTAATATCCCAAATTTATAAAAAACTCACTCAATGCAACTCCAAAAAAAACAAACAAGCCAATTAAAAAATGGGCAGAGGACATGAAGATACATTTTTCTAAAAAGAACATACAGATGGCAAACAGACATGAAAAAATGCTCAACCTCACTAACCATCGGAGAAATGCAAATAAAAACCACACTGAGATACCACCTCACAGCAGTCAAAATGGCTATCATCAATAAATCAACAAACAACAAGTGCTGGCGCGGATGTGGAGAAAAGGGAACCCTTGTGCACTGTTGGTGGGATTGCAGATTGGTGCAGACACTATGGAAAACAGTATGGAGGTATCTCAAAAATCTGAAAATGGAACTACCTTATGACCCAGCAATTCCACTCCTAGGTATTTATCTGGAGAAATCCAAAACTCCAATTCAAAAATCCTTATGCACTCCTATGTTTATTGCAGCACTATACACAATAGCCAAAAAGACATGGAAACAACCAAAATGCCCATCGGTAGATGACTGAATTAAGAAAATGTGGTACATTTATACAATGGAGTATTACGCAGCCATAAAGAAGAATGAAATCTTACCATTTGCAACAATATGGATGGACCTAGAGAACATTAGGTTAAGTGAAATAAGTCAGACAGAGAAAGACAAATACCATATGATCTCACTTATATGCGGAATCTAAAGAAAAGAATAAATGAATGAACTAATCAGAAAAAAAAAGAAGGTTAATTAATAAAAACATCCTTTTTTAATTTTGGAAAGCTTTGTAATATAAATTAGTTTTTTTTCAATTTATAGTATGTTATGATTTATTTTCTCATTCAAAATAATTATTCTTTTTCATACCTAAATTTATATTTATAAATCTGTATTACTTTTTCTTAAAGAGGGCCCCTAAAGTTGTATAAACTTCTAGCTGCAAAAAAACAAAAACAAAAACAAAAACAAATAAAAAACACAATTGCAATATTATTATTACATTTATGTAAAAAAAAGTTTATGTACTCTAATATGTCTTTTTCTTGTTGGAAGGTGGTAAGATGTGGTACATCAAACTTACATTTTACATTAGTAATTTGTTATAGAAACTCAAAGTAGGTTAAGTAATTGATATTTCTGGTGGGTGAGGTCAACAGCCTCCCTTTTCAGGCTTTTCCTCTATCTCTCTTCCAAAAGCCTTGTAATACTTCTATTGCTCTGTTTGCTTTAACAGGGATGAGAAACCTGCTTCCTAATCTTTACTAATGATTCTTGCTGATGAAGGTTATAATAGCATTTCTTAGAGAAAAAAAAAGAATCATTCTTCTCTCTCAAGAATGACTCCTTGTAGAAGAGAAGTAAGAAAAAGGAAGGAAACAGGTTTACTAGGCAGAGGCTTGACAGGAGGGAAACGGACAATAGTTTATTGTCTTCTCACTTTGCACACCATTTTCTGAGTGGTGGGGAGAAGAGTTTCAAAAATCCTGAACAGTTGAATAGAAGTAAAGACCCACCTGGAACAGATAAGAAAATAGATCCCAGAGGAGACAACTTTTGAATTATAGGCACACGTCCCCAAGAAGTTCTCTATGATCTTCACCTTTGTCCTTTAGGTGGAACAGAGTGCTACGTAAAACTGTGCAGGGATTATTTTGATGAGAGTTGGAAAATGGAGGCTCTTATCAGTATTTAAATTCCTGTGTGCACCCTGACCCCCTCTGCAAAGCATGAGGCTTGGTTCTACATCAACATCTGAAGTTGCCCCATGAAAACTTTTTGGAGTGCCCAAGGATCCTGATTGTCCTCAGTGCCCTGATGAAATATTTATTTATCTTACTTGCTGCCTGGAGTTGACACTGGCAATATCAATCACTCACTGCCCATGTGTTAACATGGCTGCACCTGCTTAAAACTCAGAAGAAGTTGGGAATCAAAAAGCACTATTATATATGTATTTCCTTAACTTGTCTCATACTACAAAAATTCCCACCCTGACACCATCTGCTAGGGAAAGGAATTTATCAATAGGAAATACCCACTGATCCGGTATCAAATCCAGACAATGGTTATCACCTCATGAAGCATCCAGAGAAGCCCTATGGCCTTGTTTCCAAGTGATTAATTTCCCTTGGTTGCTAGTTGTCATTACAACATAGACTCACTGTGAAAAGTTATGTGGTGTCAATGTCAGAAGTTCTCTGACTAAAGAGAAAAGGATGATGAAAGGGGGCTAGGATTTTATAATGGAATTTTCAAATGGAGCTAAGTTCAAAAGTCTTAAAAGATAGATTAAGAACTTTGTATCACAAAAAAAATCACAATGATAACATGGGAAAATATATTTGCATCATATATGACTAAAGGCTAATGGTTCAATATACAAAGAGCCTTTACAAATCAATAATCAAGCTAATAAAATAACCCAACAGAGAAAGGGAGAAAAAAAACACCATGAACAACATAGGAACAATCTAAAAGTTCAACAAACATATGGAAAAGATACTCAGCTCACTTCAATTTTATAAAACGCAGATCAAAACTCAAAGATGTACTATACTTAACAGAGAGATAAAACTTTTAAAGTTTAATGATATTGGGATTAGAAAGAATGTGGGAAAACAGGAATTCCCATGCAATGTGTATGTATTTGAATTGGTGTGATATCTTTAGATGGGAAATTAGTAATAACCATCAAGATGTAAAACACACACATTTTAGCCTAGTTCCAGGCCAAAATGGATATATTCCCACAAGAAAGCAACAAGATATATACAAAGGAATTTATTGCAGTCTAGTTTGTAATTTCTGAAAACTGGGAATTGTTAAATGACCATCATAAGAAGGGGATGGTTAAACAAATCACGATATAGTCATGCAATGGAATGCTATGTTGCTATTAAAAAGAATCAGGTAGATACATATGTAGAGATATGAAGTAATTTCCAGAATGTGTGACCTTGAGCAAGTTCCTTAATCTGTGTCTCAGTTTCCTCGTCCGTAAAATGATAAACTTTAACAAATAATAATTAGTAAGTGTGCGTTGGTAACAGCTCACGGTGCCCCCATTTCCTGGAGAATCACCAAAGGGAACTGCCTCACCAGGGAGGTTATACCCTCCAACACCACCTCCCTTGAAATCTCAGCCAATGATTAACTGAAAACACAAGAAAAAGTCCATCCACCTACCTCAAGACAGGAACAGCTCCTTAGTGCAGTTCTTACTCCAGAGCTTCTGCATGGGATTGTGGGATTGTGTGATCAGAGTGAAGCCGATCTCCAGCTGAGATGCTTTCCTGCTTAGCCTTAGCCCGCCCTTTACCCATCATCCTTCACTCTCCTCCTGAGAGCTCTTCCTCAATTAAGCACTTGAACAAGAATCCCTGTGTCAGGCTCTGCCTATAGCAGCACTCAATATAAAATGAGTGAGGTTAAAAAAATATATAAATATTTAGGTGTAAAGTATGCACCTTTTTATCCATCACTGCTTAATTAAACCTAAGCTTTCCTTCTACACTCAAGAAAACTTTTATCTGATCTTACGCACATTACCTGTAGGTGTAAACTGAGAGGAGTTTTATGTGCCTAACAAACCTTTTCAAGTTTCTGGCATTAACAAAAGCGACAATGACCTCTACCGCAGAAATGTGTTCTCTTAAAAATAAGAGACATCTACTTTTACTTCGTTCTACTAATCATGTATAATTAAAGGAACAAACAAATTCTACATCATCACCACTTCTCGCTCCTCCAGCTCTTGCATATTTTCTACCCCGGAAGTTACTTCACATAAGATAAAATCAACACAATCAGTATCTTGCTCTGTCCCTCAGAACAGACCACATTTACTGTGGGTAACTGTCACTCTGCTACTTTGTTCTCATTCAACAAAGCCCAAATCTGTTTTCTTTTAATTAGAGGTATATTTTACATACTAGAAAAATACACAAATCATAAACATAGAGTTCCATGAATTTTGGCAATTATTACCACCCGTGTTATAACCATCAGGCCAACAAAGATTGAGAATATTTCCATCACCCTGAAAAATTCCCTCCTTCTCCTTTCCAGTCAATCTCCATCCTTTACTTGGAGAAAACCACCGTTCTGATTTCTATCACCATACGTTAACTTCATACGTTAACTTGTTCTTTTCCCCCACTTTGGAACAGCTTTATTGAAATATATAAAACAAACTTCACCCATTTCAAGTGTACAATTCCATGATGTTTAGCACCTTTGCAGAGTTGTGCAACCATCACCATGATCCACTTCTGCATTTCCACTAACTCAAAAAGTTCCCTCACGGACTTTTGCACTCCTACTCCTCAGCCCCAGGCAATTATTAATCTGCTTTCTGTAATCATAGATTTCTTCTTTTATTTTTTTTGGAAATGTAATATGTATGGAAATTATACACTATGTAGTCTTTTGCATCTAGCTTCTTTCACTTAGCATGATGCTTTACCTGTTGTAGTGTGTATCAGATGTTCACTCTTTTTTTTCTGAATAATATTCCATATTCCATTGTATGGACATACCACATTTTCTTTATCAGTTTACAAATTGATGGACAGTTAGCTTGCTTCCTGTTTCTGAGTTTTGCCTTTTATTGCTTCATATAAATTTAATTATAATGTTACTTGAGGTATTTTGTGTCTGCTTTCTTTCTTTCATTCAACATAAAATTTTGAGATTTATCCATGTTGTCGTGTTTCAGTAATTTGCTCCTTTATATTGCTGAGTAGTAATACATTGTATGACTGTACCACAATTTATTTATTGTTTTATTAATGAACAATTGTTTTCAGTTTCTGTTTATTATGAATAAAACAACTATAAACATGTTTTTGTATTTCCCTTTGATAAATAGTTAGGAATAAAATTTTTGGATCACAAAAAGAAAATAATTAAATATGATGATGAATAATTAAATATCATAAATTATAATAATGGTGTCTACCTCCAAGGACTATTGTGAGGAATAAATAAATTTATATATATATAATGATTAGATTAGCTGGCACATTGTAGATACTATGTAAGTGCTAGTTTTAAATATTATTGTTATTACATATTTTTATGTGAAAAAGCAAGTTTCAAGAAGGTGTGTAGAGTGAAAAAACACTTGTGTAAATGAATAAATGCATAGACATCTCTGGAAGGACACACAAGTAATTACTGATAGCGGTTTATCTAAGGAGTGAGACTTCTAGTATTCAATTTACACCCTTCTGTGTGAGTTTGTATTGGTTTTATAATAATAAAAAAATACAAAACAGTGTGGGAATTAGGGGCTTAAGCAAAATGAGGACAAAGAAAGATGTTCTTCTGGCAGATATTTAATTCATCATTCACTCGTTCAAAGAACATTTATTGGATATCTACTGTATTATGGGCACTGGTTATAAAAGATGAATATGATATAATGATATGATTCTTCACAAGTGCATTGTCTAATGGGGGAGAGAGACACATAAGAAAAATATTCAAATTGCTGAGGGAACCTAGAGAGGGAAGTAATAAATTCTGGTCGTACTATCTGTCTGGGTTTTGAAGGAAGAATAAGGAGTTTTTTTGGTGAGAATACAAAGTTGAGAAGGCAAACCTAATATATGTTGAGAGAAATCAGAATCATGGTTGTTTCTGGAGCAGAAGAAAGGTTGATTGGGAGAGAAATGTTTTCATTTTCATCGGGGTGTAGGTCACATAAGGATATGCAGTTGTGAAAACTGACCACCTGAGCAATTAAGATATATGCATTTTACTATATGTAAGTACACCTTAACTAAAAAGAAAAAAATGGAAGAAAAGAACGAATGTATCAACGAATACCCGGTAAATACAGAGAGGGAAAGAGAGGGTGCTAATGCAGCTAAAGAAATGGCATCCCAGCAAGATGCCAATATGCTTAGTCCAGGCTAGTGATTATGCATGATAACCCAACCCAGCTGAGGTCTTCAGACACATCTGATAGGAATGCAGTGCATCCTCACCTTTAAGGAGCCTCCATATCAAAACAGGGGAGCTTTCTATCTAGTACAGGTAGGTGGGCCTTGCTCTGAATCGGGTCCCTGACACCGGGGAACCACCCATTCCTAGGGGCCCATCTCTGCCTGCACTTGTAGGAAAGACTCCATCATAAGGTCTTGCTGACCTTGGTGTAATGGTGGGTGTAATCTTCACATGAGGGTGGCTCGCCCTTAAATAATTTCTCCAACACATTAAGCACAGCATTCTTGGCTCATCTCTCCCAGGTGTGCAGATATCTTTTTGTTGCCTCTCTTATTTCATGGTCAAGTTTCTGTTCTAGACCACAGTAAGGGGGACAAACCCCTTCTCTTTCATGTCTGAGCCATCCTGCACCTGGATTCCCTCCTCCGGTTTCAGTGGAGTCAAAGTGTTGTCTTCCAGTTTGACTCTTTTTTTTGTTTGTTTGTTTGTTTGTTTGTTGTAATACACTTTATTTTTCAGAACAGTTTTAGGTTTACAGAAAAGCTGGGATTCACATATATCATCCTGCACCCCAGTTTCTCTTGTTAACATCTTCCACTAGTGTGGTAGGTTTGTTACAGTGGATGAACCAATATTGATACATTATTGTTGACTAAAGTCCATAGTTTACATTAGAGTCTGCTCCTTGTCTAGTACATTGTATGGATTTTGACAAATGCATAATGTCCTGTGTCCACCATCACAGTACTATAAGAATAGTTTAATTACCCTAAAAATACCCTGTACTCTGCCTATTCAGCCCTCCCTACCACCACCCCCAAACCGCTAGGAATCACTGATCTTTTTGCTTTTCCTATACTTTGCCATAGAGGGTTTTTAGGTTCTTAGAAAAACTGACAACCTTTGAAATCTTTTGCATCGATTATCACCATAAATATGGTTTAAAATGCATCTATTTTCTATTTTTTTATTGTATTCTCAAATATTACAAAGGAAAGGGGAATATTTGCACTATCTGGCTAATTTAGTGTGTTAGTAGATATTCATTCGTTCTCTTATTCATTCAACAAAATCAACCAATATTTGTTGTAGCTTCGTATATGCCAGGCATCGCAATGTACCAAAGTCAGACAAAATAATTCACTCTGGAGGTGATAGGATGCTGTGGAATAAGTAAGTACCTAATATTAATGATGCTTCTTGCCATTTATTGAACACTTACTATGTGATACGTGATGCGCATACCCTTTTAGATATACATTATGGCATGGAATGCTCATGTGATATACTGTGATTATTCCCATTTCAGACCCACGGAAACTAAGTGACTTGTCAAAAGTCTCCCAAGTAATAAATGTTGGAGTTGAAACTTGGACTGACCTCACCCTCCCCCATTCATTCCAACTCCAAAGGCCATGCTTCTACCACTGCTCCTTACTACTTGAGAATGTGGCAGTCCTGGGTGCAAATCCCTTTACTGGCTGTTTGACCTTGGATAAAATGTCTTAGAGTGTCAGCCTGGTCACCCATGTAACTGGAGTACATTTTTTCTCATCTCTACCTGGAAAAGTCATGCTCTTCTTTCAAAGTGTAGCTCCTGGAGAAGCTGGTCTCCCTGGACTCTCCATCTCCTTCTGCCCTCACCCCAAAAACACTGACTGCCCCTCTCTCTTCCCTACCACCTGGCTTGTTTGCCCTGAGTATAGTCCATGGCCCAGCACATACCACTTTGTTCTTATATCTCTTACATTAATTACACTAGTCTTTCTCATACAATTTTTTGCCATATTCATCCATTATCTATATATTATTTTCTTAATTTCTTTCTTCAACTCATTTTTTGATTACTAGCCCTAAACAATAATATTCCAGCAATCATGAGTGTGAAGGCCTAGTTTTATTTTTTTTTCTACTACGTACTAAAATAAATAGTTAACTATTCAAATTTTTAAAAATCGATTGCTGTGCTACCTAAAATTACCTCACGACCACCAGAAGCACACACACTACCCTCAGGGAACCCATCTTTAGATGGACAAATTCCTGAAGGCTAGGACTTAATCTTATTCATTCTGTATCCCCAGAACCTAAGCACATAGTGAATGTTCAACAAATGCTTGTTGATAAACGAAGCTGTGAGTGAGTGAATGAATAGGATTTGGGAGACATCTCTAGACTTCCATCAACACTCTCCTGATGTTTGTGGAACTGGTGGCCGCAGAACTAGAGATCAATAGGAAATTTCAAGTTTTAAAGACATGGCCAGTGCAGGACTGTGGTGTAACACTGGTCACTGGATGAGAGTCTCCCCTCTTGGAGGACTAGGCAGCTATGCAGAAGGAGTGTGCAGACAGGCCAGCATCACCATATAGACCCAAAGAGGACCCTGGCAATTTCCTACGTGGAATGAATTTGAGGGGCCTCGTAAAGGCCATCTGTCCCCACTGATGAAGTACCCATTCCTTGATGGAAGTATCCCTTTCCACCTTTTAAAGTGCAAATGTCTCTAATTCCTTTAATATAAACTGATCCTTGGTTGTCCTGAGGGAAGGACTCTGTGGATAGGCTTGAGGAAATCTTGCTAAACACAAACTCAGTTCACTATTCAATTTTGCTTAGGGCTGGAAAACAGGGACAAAGGAAGGGAAGATTTATTGAGTACCAAGAGCTGTGTCAGGCATTGTGATGGGCTTCTTATGGCTTTAGAAAAATATTTGACAGGGAGGTTAAATGACTTGTCCAAGATTGTACCAGCTCCAAGGTGGTAGAGCTGGGATTTGAACATAAGGATTGTATTCCTTCTATAATACGTCCTCCTCCCCAGTTCCTTTATAGCTGATATAAGTAGAAATTTATACCTGCCACACCTACGCTTGCAGAAAGTCCTAACTTTCATTAAGTCCTAAATATATCCCATTTATAAAGAAGTTGGTGATCTGAGATGAGAAGGTAAAATACTTAACCCAATGCCTGGCACACAGAAAGGGATCAATAAATAGTATGATTATTAAGAATCTCAGCTGTGTAATCAATGACATGGGAATGGAATTTTGCCAGGCTCACAAACTGAGGCAATTATAGAGAAATCTTGCTTCCAGGTATATTTAATAAGTTTTATTTTTGTAGCCTTAAGTAGCCCATTTTATGGATATTGGTTCTTATTCTCAATGCAATGGTGCTAATGAAGGGTTTGAGCAAAACAGCGGATTAATTTGACTTATGTTTTAAAAAGATCACTCTTGCCTTCAGTGTTGAGACTAGGAGGAAGGGTGGATTCAGGAAGACCTACTAGGTGCCATTTATTACAAGACAGGCAAGAGATGACGGTGGCTCAAAACAGCATGGTGGCAATGGATGTGGTGAGAAGTGGTCAGGTTCTGGTTGTATTTTGAAGGTAAAGCCAGATGGATTTTCTGATGCGTGTAATGTGGGTGTGAGAGAAAGAGAGATGTGCAAGATGGCTCCAAGGTTAATGGTCTGAAAATGAAGTTACCATGAACTAACTTCCTTCCTTCGATATATATGTGTTAATGGAGAGATACAGCTATTCGTTCCAAAGCATCCAGAGATACAAAAAGGTACGTGGCAGAGTTACTGCCTGGAAAGAACCATCACTGTGGCCTTGCCCAAAATAGAGGAATGTACTTGAAGAGCAGAACTGTGAAAGATGGAGAGTCAGGGGAGGAGGAGCAATGCAGCTCTAAACCAATTTTGTTTTTTCTAGGGCTTTGGCTACTCTCTTGCCTTTCCATATTTATCAGTCCTGCCCTGGGGCAGGCTCCCACCCTCACCCCTGTATGTAAACTACACTCTTCTACCTGGGCCTGATCCTTATGAATGCACATTTAGGACAGATTTTCTCTGTAACAGTCTCTCTTCAAGTGTTTTGATGGTCCTGGCACTCGGGAAGCAATACGTGTTTCCTGAGGGCTGCAGGCATTGTCTTTCCTAACTTTATTTCCAGCCTGCTTCCTTCCAGATGAATCTAGTGAACATATTCAGGCTCGCACGGAGGAGGAAGCTTTCCGAGGAAAGGGCAGGCAGCCTGCAAACTCCGGCTGGTGAACTGTTTGCGGTAACTCTATTTTTAATATACATTGCTGACCCTAATGATGGTCTATTGAGATGAGGGCAAGAAATGTCTGATCAAGTGGAGATTAATTTTTGACTGTGTCGCCCAGAATGCATGAAAATGCACTCCTTTTTCTATTTAGACTCCCAGGATGCTTTGATTGATTGACTAGTTTACAAATGAAGGTGATAAAATTAGGTTGAAGACCACATACATTTCTTAAAATGAGGCTGGCTGGTCGTGGAGACAATGAGGTTTGGACAGATTGTATTGCTGGTTTAGGCAATCTTCTGAGCATGTCAAGATTTATAGACCTGTACTGTAATGTTACAATTGCAGCTCACTGATATAGGTTTCTTTTCAAATTCTTTCCCATTTTATTTGAAAAAGGCCATTAGAGAGTTATAGACTATTGAAAAAGCTTTTTCTTTGCTAACCCTTAATAAACTCTTCCAAACAAGGACTACTGCATTTTTGTATTAAATTTAGACCCAAATCTATAAAACATGCTATCCCAGGTTGGATAATTTGATTATTATTATCTAAATGGAATTATGGTTCATATTGGTTTGTAGTAATGTACATAGTAAATAAAATGTAAGTTGAGATTTGTATAAGATCACAAGACACTGGGTTTTCTTTTTGTTGTTGTTGTTTCTGAAAGCCCTTCTTTGGGGAACCTCAGCCAATTTTCCCTGAGATGAGAAATTAAACAGAAAAAAACAAAACAACAAAAAACAAACAGGTCCCAGTGGTGAAATTAATGCCACGTTGTACTAAAAACAAATTGCTATTAATATTTACTGTTCTCATCATAATAGAGGCAGACTAGAAATGTCTTAGGAGTTACCCAACTAATAAGATTTACCAAGGGGACCAGAAAGCATGAGAAAATACTCAGCAGAATTAGAAACAATTATTCCATTGTAAGTTATGATGTGAGAAATAATAGATGAGATTCTGAAGTTATTTATGAATTAGTCAATTCTGTTTCATGCATTTTTGCCATCAAAATAACTTATGAAATCATTTTCCAGGCCCATAGAATTTTATGAGAGTTCTTTACTTGGTTAAAAATTTTCTTGTAGGGCTTTCTGCAGCTACTCTGAATCCTTCGGTGATGCCCAAATTTTGACCTAACTTTTTCCACACAGAGGCTCACCCACTGGCAGTACCAGAACCTTCCCTGAGATCTCCATGCTGGAGTTGTAAGCATATGGACAGGTTCTAAGGATTTTATCAGTTTAGCAGGAGGGACTCAAAGACGGTTGGGAGTGTCGAATAAGGTGATGTGGATGAGGGGCTCAGCCTGTGGCCAGGAACTCAGTAAGTGCTCAGAGATTGTGACAATTATTGTCATTACAAATATTATTTTTGCTATGCCTCTTATTTCCAGGGGGCAAGGTAAGCACAGTGCAAGTCTAAAAATCTAGTGTAGACTTACCAACGTGCCATACGACCTTGAGCAAATTCCTTACTATTCTGTTCCCCTGTCCTTAGGATGCCTAGGTCTTTCCAGGGCCATTTTCTCGGTAGTGAGGGAGGGAGTGAAGTGACAGACGTGAAAGCTCCTTGAGGAGTAAAGAGTGCAATAGGAGCATCAGTCATTATTTTTAATCATTACCAGGTGCCTGCTCTCTGGCTTTTTTCACAAAAAGTGGAAAGTAGACCATTGTGAACAGTGAGTAAGTGTGGGGACCTTCTTTAACTGCTCCGGCAGTTTACAAGGGGTTTGCCAGGGTGAGCGAAAGGATTTAAGGGGGCTTGGGGTCAAGTGGTTTGAAGAACCCAGCAAAGCACCAGGCTGCTGCCACTGATTTAGCTTAGAAGTGGATGAACTTTGAAAGGCAGAACATCATTTCTGCAGAAGGTCATCATATTTCTTGATGATTTACGCGGAGAAGTCTGAGACTGTGCTGGGTTCGTTTTAGATCCTCCAGTGCCAAGAGAAAATATGCTGATGGAAGGGATAGTGCCTGGGTGGCTGGTAAAGACTCCGGGTGCCAGAAGAAATGGCAGAAATGGACCGACTCGGTTTCAGTGAAGCTGCTAATGGAACCTGAGGCCTTCTCCATCCCCGTCTGGGAGACTCTGCAGTTTGGAATTTTGTGCACAAGACTGCCTCAACTGACTTTACCTTCAAGCAGCCAAGCTCCTCTCTGTACTGTTGATTAAGGTTGCAGCTGGGAGACGGGCTATAGCTTCCCCTTAGGAAGAAGTCCTATACATCAACCCTGGAGGCCCTCTTGGGGCCCGCCTGATTTTAGGAAGTGGTGTGCAGTCTGATTTCAGGGGGGAAACAATTAAGTCACTGACTCTAGGTTGTTACTTCTCAAATATACCCGTAAATTAGTCCTCGAAGTGTTCAAAGGCAGTGTCAATTTTCTCAATAACATTCTGTTATTTAATTAAATAGGTCATATATGTATAAGAACATACTTTTTCCTTTTTAACCCACAGAGCTATTTTTATTCTGAGTGAAAAAATAGAAAAGATGTAGGCGGTATACAATTAAATTGTTCATGACCTGACTCGCGGAAAAAAAACTGCATATCACGGCAGGGTAGACAAGGTGGAATCCCAGCTGGTATAGGCTGGATGACTCCGGAAATCATACTGGAGGGGAGGGGACGAAGTCCAGGCATCCAGTGGCAGCACACCTGATGGACTAAAGCTCTGGAAATGTTGGGGGAGGCTTATCTGCACCAACAGGGTCCTCCCACCAATTGTCCCATAGGGGACATTTAATGAGGTGGCTGTCATGTTTCTCATGTGGGAGGAAAGTACCTGTATTCTTCCTTTCCATCACTCCTCCAACACCCTGCAGCTTACACAGTGACGCCATCCACTGCAGTGACAAGGGACAGTACATTCCAGTCTGGCATGACGTCATTAGGCTATTGGTAATCTTTCTAAATGTTTGCCAGAAAGATGTGAAATCTTAGCAACAGAGGTATTTAAAGGTTTGGATAAGTTTGAAACACAGCGATTTTTCAATCGTATAAGCCAACCAATCCAGGGGCCTGTTAGTCTACAAGTGTCTGCCATCTTTCCCAGGGTGTCAGAGAAAATCGAGTGACGGATCACTTTTCGGTGTCACTGCTCGAGACCGGTGACAATCAGTGAAATGATTGTGTCTGCCTCTACACATATCTGTAATTGATTGCCTAAACCCTACGACTCTCTTTCCCAGCTGATATGATGGAACATTGGAGTGAAATCACTCTCGATGAGGAGGAGCCAGGTCCATTTGTTATTTACTTCCCTGCCTGCTTCTTTCTCCCCATCCAGTGCCAATTGTCCCACAAGAGCACATTATGGTAATCAGGCAGAATGTATGTATAGGAATCAATCAAGGTGAGAGCCGTCGCAAGAGTTATGACATTACAAAGTCTGTTTGTAACTTTTGATTTATGGAAGATTTTCCATTTTATAAATTGGGAGTGAGGCATGTTGGGATGGCTTAACCCTTGACTTTCCCTACAAAGGAAATCCATCAGGCATTAACGCTCATAGACAATAAGGCATTTTAATTATCTAGTGCCTATAGATAATTGGAGTTCTTGCGTGTTTGGCTTGTAACGTTAGATATACCTCTCGCTCTCTGAAAACAATCCCTGTCCTTCTTACAAAATCAAATTGGGTTAGTTTCTGGAGAGTAAAAACATGCGATAAATTTCAATGAAAGGCTGATACCAACATACAATGCTTTCTTCCTCCATGAGCCTGAGGAGCAACCAGGACCCCGTAGCATTCCTGGGGAGCTTCCCCGTTTCTGATTGCGTCTCAGAGACGCTGACTCAGGGGGATTTACTGCATGGACGCCAACTTTCAGCCCCACCAGATACTTGGCATAATAGGCTCATCCTCCTCTAATTCCTTGCAGAAATGCTGGAGGCCAGGGCAAAGCCAGATTCAAGCTATTTTCCCAAAATGGACAGAGCAATGTGTAGTGTTTTGTTATTCATAGATAAGCGTTTTGAAGCTTGGCAGCGGTCACAATCATAGCTTTAAAGGAAGCAGGAAACAAGTCACTATTGTCAGCTGATGATATTAAAATTGAGACCTTTTATATTCATCTAGTGCATTGGTCATTGCAACCATCTCACAAAGTATTCTGAGCTAATATTGATAGTCCGATTTTTCAGACGTGGAAATGGAGCCAAAAATATGAAATACTTTGTTAGCGACAGCTCAGGATTGGAGGCCAGGCCTCCAGACTCCTGGTCCAGTACTTTTTCAATGAACTGAATTTAATTTGTATTTGGGGCACCCACCACATGCCGAACACAGTGCTAGATGTTCTTCCTTCTTACCCCATTATCTGGAGGCCAACTGTCACTCAACTCATCTAGAGCCACCCAGCCGTGCATTTTAGGTTTTTCATTCTGACTCAGTAGCTCATTGTCCCACTTCACAGAGCCAGTCTCTGCATTGCTATGACGCTGTGGAATTCTACTAAAGCATAGTACCACTGACATGTAAGACATGGTTTTCGCTGGTGGAGAATGAGCTCAGGGAAGAAAAATATTTGTCCTGTTCCAAGGTCACTGGGAGGCCCTTCCTTCAATCTGCTTTTTGCTTGGCAGTCTTGCCACATTATCTTGTGTTGAACTAAAGTTCTGTTTCTTTTTTTATTAGCACAGTGGACCTATTCTGCTTAAGCTCCCTTTTTGTTCCTAATGTGAATCTTAAAGCTAATAAGAATGCAGATCCCAGCAGACCCACTCTCTCTCTTATAATCCATTAGGAACGTGAGATCGCCGTCTCTGGAAAACTTAAAAAACCATTTAAAAACAAAAAGATGAATAAATGAAAATGTTATGAACCTGGAAATGTTAATTAAGCCATTCTCAAGGAACAGGCTTTCCAGCCCGGATTAAAACATCCCATCATTTTTAAGTAGTTAACATCTTTCTCCTTGAAATAAGTCCAAATTAAGGACAAAATCATTATAAAAAGAAATAATAAAGAGACCAGAAAATGGTGTTAAGAATTTGGCTATCGACTGACATACTCAAGTTGGAACAAGCCACGAAGGCCAAAGCCATAAAGTGAAGTCTATTTCCAGACATATTGCAGTTATTGCCAAGCAATTGTCTGGCTACCTTGATGTAGATTCATAGAAGGTAGAAGCTCACAGATCATCCCGTTGAATCTTTTCACCTTTTATATTAAGGAACTGAGACCAAAGAGGGTAAGTCATTTTCCTAAAATCATTTAATAGAGTTAAGGATAGAACCTAAACTTTAGACTCGTAATCTAGTGCTCTTTCTACTGCAGACGCCACTGAGACAAATGATTTCAAAATAATAATAACAGGGGTGGCTGATGGCTCAGTTGGTTAGAGCACAAGCTCTGAACAACAGGGTTGCCGGTTCGATTCCCGCATGGGATTGGTGGGCTGCGCCCCCTGCAACTAAGATTGAAAACAGCCAACAACTAGATTGAAGGACAACGACTTGGAGCTGATGGGCCCTGGAGAAACACACTGTTCCCTAATATTCCCCAATAAAAAAATTAAAAAAAATAGTAATAACAACAATAACTTTTTTTAAAGGTGCTGAATCTATACCACGTCATCAAGAGATGTGTCTCCCAGTCTGCCTTTTTTTTTTTTTTTTTTTTTTCACCAGGGAAGAAGTAGAACAGAGCCTCACTTGCCAGGATCTTATTCAGTGAGCAATCTTAGCCCTCAGAAACAGACACAAAGTGTGATACAGAGGAAAAAAGACTGAGTGCCAAAGTAGCTGTAACAAAGCCCATGCACTAAATGTCGTTCACTCAGCCCCATGGAAGGTGTCTTCAGGCTCTATTCAGTACTATGTATTCCATTTGACATATAATTCCAAGCAGATTTGAAGCAGAAAGTTAGTTGGTGGCAGCCTGACAGCAAGAAGAGGCAGCTGTCATTCCTTATTGATGGCCATTAGAATTGACAACTAGTAACGTACCAGTCAGGGCACGGATGCGGAAAATATAAAACTGGAAATAAGGACTAAAGGACAGTACTAGGGGGTCATATCATTTAGGGGCAAAACCTCTATAAAAGTATCTTCTGAGGGCACCATTGTCCTACATCAAAGTACAAAGATAATAACTAACAATGATAACTTTCTTTTATGAGCATCTATCCTGTGTGAAGAATAGTGTTAGGTTTTCATAAGTTATCTCTAAACTTTACAACTCGACAAGGGACATTATAGAATCTCTGTTTTATTGATAAGGAAACTGAGGTTCAGAAAAAGTCAAGAATCATACCCAGGATCACAAGACCTATAAAAGACAAAGTGATGATTTGAACATGAGTGGTGACTTCAAAATCTGTGTTTTTTACTATGTGTTCTGTGACTCAAATTCATCATCAAGACCTGGAGCGGAAAGAAAATGAAACATCATGCATGATTTTCTCTATACAAGCAAATAAAGAGAGTGACATACATTTTAGAATATGCTGGCTACCTATGTATTTCTTGCACAGAATATATAAGAGGCACAATAGTATCAATTAATTGGCTTGATAAATGAAGTATTATTGAACATACACAAATTTTGCAGAAATCTTGAGCTTTCTTTTGAGAAAAATGCTAATTGCTTTGTTTAAGTGCTTCTGAAATGTGCTATACACTTGCCTGTTCCAGCACAGTGTGGGAAACTCACATATGGGCCCAACCCTCAGGAGCTCACAGTATGGTTTGGGATAGAGAACTGTAAACAATTCAGTTGTAAGAAGGTGTAAACTAAGCGGGAACTGAGAGGAGAAATTAACTTTACCTGGCAGATAAAATAAGTTTTTAAAAATCCCAACTTTAATATGGCAATAAAACATTTAAAATTTCAGTTTTTGTTTTCCAGATGAAAAACACCTATCAAATGTCACCACAAAACAATGATGATTATAACTGAGCAACTTGTGCAACGGTTCAGTGTGAGTCTGTGTGTTCATTTAATGATTCATGTTTTGGCTTCCTGGAGGTATATGGAATGGGGCTCTCTTCATGTAAAAAGATAACAAGCTGATTTGCTGGGCTTACTATAGACTGGGGCGGGGCTTGATATGTTTCTGTCACGGATGTACATCTTTCTGGATCTTTATAACCACCTGGTGGATAAAATTATCATTGTTTTCCCTTTGATGGAAAACATGAGACCCAAGGTAACATACCTTTCTAGTATCCAAATCTGAGCTGAAATTTAAGTCTCTTGATTGTTGGTTCCGTCTCTTTCTAGGATAGAATGCTGTCTCCTTTATAACTTGTCTTGCTTTAAATGTCTGATTATTTTTTTCCTGCACCTACCAAAAGTAGGATTCAATTTCTGTACTTGTATTTGTACCATGGTGCATCTCAAGGGTTAGGGTAGCACGCCATTGTTCAGTTCCATCCCACCAGCTCTCCTGAAGACCTCCTAACTCATTCATTCTGTTTAATATTTCTGAGCATCTATTGGATGCCAGGAAGTAGGTAGTCTAGAGACAGTGTGAAGAGTACCCTGCCCCCTGCCTTCAAAAAACAAAAACAACAATAACAACAAACAGCTTATATTCCAGGAGGAATGTCAGACACATACAACTAAATGTGTATAAAAAGCAGGCTGTGGTAAATGTCAGCTATAACAGAGGCACAAGCAAAATACTACTAAGGAAGCACAAAGGAGGGATTGATTCTGACTGGTGAGGCACAAAGATGATGACGCAATGTCTTGAAACACTTCCTGGAGGATATGACATTTCAGTTAAACCTTCATAATTGAGTACTTTATTTTTTATTGTTCTGGATTAGTCAGCTATGGCTACGATAATGTGGTATAACAAACAACCCCCAAATAGCAGTGGCTTATAATAGCAAACATTTATTTCTTGCCTATAGGTCTGTGGGTCCCTGGGGAAGCTCTACTTTAAGATGTAGGTTAGGTTCAGGTAGCTCCATGTCTCTCTCATTTGGGGGGCCAGGCTGAAGGAACAACAGTTAACCTGTTGAAGGCATAATTTTCTAGTGGTGTAGGATGGTGGTATAAGAGAGGATACCCATTTCTTAATAGAAATGCGTAATGCTTTTTTAGTCTTTGCTTGGAACTGGAACACAGCCACTGCTACCCACATTCCGTTGTTCTAAGGAAGTCACATGGCCAAGCTCAAAGTCAGTGAATGGAGTAGGGAATATACTTTAACCACAGGGAGAGGACATTGAGGGAAGGAAAAAAATGTAAGCAAACAATGCAACCTACCACATAGTTTTACTGTTTCTTGGGCTTTACCTACTCAAGAAGAATATATGATCCCTAAAAATAAAAAAATAAAAAGCTCTTCTTTCTCTTGAGGTTTTCGCCATTCTCAGCGGAATGTTAGCTGTGTTGAAAGAGAGATGAGAAAGGTAGAGTAGGACAGTGGCATTTTCTTATACCTCAGTGACTATCATCTGCGCGATAGCTACCCCAACAAGGAGGAGATTTGTTCATCTCTTTCACTGTGGGCTTTCCAGCACTTGGCACAATGGCTGGCATAGAGAGGGTACCCCAAAAATGTCTATTAATAAATGTTAATGAAAGAACAAAACCACTATGTTTACTGCTTTAATTGCCCTGATCCTGGACTGTGGTTCTGTTTTATTGATAGCTGACATATGTAAGGCCTCAGTCAACAAATCTTGATATATTCATATGACAAAATACTATCTAGTCATTACAAGTGATGTTGTACAAGAATATTTAATGACTGTTTTGCTAAAATATATCTCATATATATTTGAGTGACTTTAATTTTTTTTTTTGCTCATGTTTATTTTCTAAAGTTTCTATAATAAGGGCACATTTATTTTGCATCACATGTAAAGTTCTTTTAAAAATATTACTCTGCATAATCACATATGCATGTAATCTTAGATGCAGCCTGGAAAAGCACTTATGCCTTCAGATGTAACATCTGTACTTTTGCTCTCTATGCCAAGATGCTCTAAAAAGTGGAGCCAAAGATAGCAGTGAGCCGATTGAGCTTTGACCTGAGTCTGTGTTCACGTAGAGGAAAGTAAATATTAGCCCCAGAGTGAAAGTCACTTTAGGTGTTTTAAAAAGACATTTAACAATCAGCTGTTTGCTATCTTATTGGTATAACTCAGGAGTGAGGCGGCCTGGGTTAGGCTCTCCCTCCAGTCAATTGTAATACATTGGACAAATCAACCAACTGTTAGAAGCTAAATTTTCTCAAAGGGAAAGTAAAGTTGATTCTTGCCGTGCATTCGTTTAGGCAGGTACCAATCTACCCTGGTTTAAGGACGATGCTGTGCTCATGAAGTAACGGAGTAGAAAAAGCTATAGATTTTCCTCTTAAGCAGATCGGACTGCCTTCTCTTGCAACTGAAAATATTCTGCTGATATTGAAGGTTAGTATTATTCATTCATCACTGATTAAATGCTGTATTAGTTGGGATAATGCTAGCTACTGTAACAGATAGACCCAAAAAACTCAAATAGCATATAAATTTATTTCTCATTCATGTAATAGTCCATAATATTCCTGGTCAGCAGGCAGCTCTCTTCCATGGAGTCATGGAAGGACCCAGACTTCTTCCATTTTGTGGCTTCACTCTCCTCTCGTGTTGTTGTCTGCATCCATTTGGTAGAAGGGAAAAGAGTGTGAGGAGGGGGACATAACCCATTTCTTAAATATCTTGGTCTAAAAATAGTACACGTCACTTCTCCTCACACCCTACTGGCTACAACTCCGTCGGATGGCTGTACCTAATTGCAAGTGGGACTGGGAAATGTAGAATTCTGTGTCTAGGAAGAGGAGGAAGGACGTTGGGGAAAACAACTTGTAGTCTCTCCCACAAATGCCTAGTATTTGCCAGGCCCAGTGCCAGTCAGTACGGATATTAAGGTGACTAAGCCACTTATCCTGCCCTAAAGGAACAGCTCATCTAGTGGGTGAGACTATATTATATTTACAGATGATTACAGTGCAGAGTAGAATGAAGGTGATCAAGCAGGGAAAGTGAGCCAGTGAGAACAGGGTGTATGTGTAGGGGGAGCAACTAACTCTGCCTGTATGGGAGAGGGCTCATGAAAGGCATTGATTACTTGTTTATTGAGAAACTACTAAGAGCCAGGCACCTTTTCTGTTCAGGTTACTGGAGATACAGATATAATCTTAGTCCTCAGGGGAGATGGAAATACAAGCAGATAAATTCAAATGGATAATGACCCATGTAACTGGGGAATGGGAGAAGTATAGTGTGCATGCTTGGGAGGTTAAATGCTCTGAATTTGGAGTCAGGCACACTGGGCTTGAATTCCAGTTTTAACACTGTCACCGTCACTGTGTGACTTTGGATGAGTTTTCCAGCCTCTCTGAGCCTTTTTCCCTCATTTTTAACACCAGGATGACAGACAGTATAGTGTCTCAGGAGCCAGAAAGCTTTGCTCTTCTACATACTCACTTTGCGATCTTGGGAAAGTCACCAAACCATTCTGGGCTTTAGTTTCTCCATCTTTAAACTGGGGTTGATAATAGCACCCAACACAGTTGGTCCGTGTACATGAATCCAGAGAACCAAATTCTCTGATCCGTGCCTGGTACATAAAAATTGCTCAGTAAGAGTTAAGCCTCATCACTACCTACCTCACAGTTTGATATGGACTTTAAATGAGATAATGTCAGTGCCTGGCAAACACTAAGTATTCAACCAATGATAACAATTACAATTATTATAAGTGATAAGCTGTAGGATGACCACAGTGTCTTAAAAAGAAGCTGCTGAGAAACCAGATGGAACAGAACGACTGAGGCAAAGATCTCTGGCCCACAGATTCATTCTTCACCCATCCTAAGACAGATGAAGCAACAAAGTCCTCACAATGCTTCCAGTTTCAGGTAGAAGGCTCTTCATTTCTTTCTTTGCTTTCTCTGCCTCGTCCATTGGTGAGGGCTTTGAGAGTATGCCATAAACTGTAGGTGAAGGAAGGCAGGCATAAATGATTTGTTCCAAGAATGCAGGAGGAAGGTCTCCCTAAACACAGCATTCATTGGTAAGAGTTTCCAAAATTCTGTCTCCTTTTTATAGCATCCCGCAAGTCCAAAGTAATGAAATAAAGGCATGGTAATAGGTAAACACAATTACAGCCCCCGGATAGCTCCTTGGCAGGCAGGGGGTGTTTGAGAACATTGGCTGGGGTCTCATTTTCCATAATCGAGCCCAGCCCTGCTGTGATCACTGTAGTGTTATGACCTATGGGGCAAAGACTGTGCCGTACGTGATATTTCATTTTTGGCTGCTGGGGGTAGTAATGAACCTGTTGCAGTCAAGTGAATTAATCGCCCCAGCTATTCAAAAACGAAACTTCCTGTACAGCAATTTGTTCTTCATTGCTTTTCCCCCCATTGTCGCCTTTCCCAATTACTCTCCTTACAGAAAAACAAAAAACAAAAAAAAAAACCGGAGAGAAAGAAAAGAAACTCAATGAAAAAAATACCTTAACTTTTGCTAAATGTTGATATCTTTTCTGATCGTCGATACTAATGGCAAACACATCCCACAGATATGCAGCTTAGAGTTCACACCATGGTTCTATTAGCTTTATACCGGCTGACTATGAATCTTAAGAAATGGAAAAAATATGTAAAGAATTGGTATGGCATAGATTCCAGAGCCAATTCCATACAGTTTAAATTATCAATCGGTATTTATCGAAACTCCAAGGAACACCCTAATCTATCTCACTCAGTAGAATTACTCAAACAATTATCATGCATTTAATACGAAGTTAATGATTAAAAACACATTATTGAGAATGAAAGACTCTGGCATAGGTAGGAATAGACATATAACACAGCTGTTAATCCTCCATAAATTTGTTTTTAATAACACTGATGTTTTGGTTGCATATGATAACTATTTCATTAAATCTAAATTAAATGCATGGTTAAGCAGATTTAAAACATGTAAATGTAATGTGTTGCTAGCATATTTCATTTTATGTTTCCACACAGTTCTAATAATTTTCCAAATTCAAATTGACTAGGTATAGGGAAGTCCCTGGTCATTTACCTTCTTTCTGATATCATTAAGGGCTCCAGAAATTTAATACCTCTGAGTTCTAAACACATCACTAGTCAGTGTGAGGGAAAGACAATGTGTTTATCTGCTGGAAAGAAATGTTTATGGACCCGACTGAAAGGAGGGGGGAAATGCTTTTAAATAATAGTAAAATATGCGTTTTGCTTTTTTAAAAAATATAGCAAAGACTCTCATACTAAAAAAGCTATCTTGGAATAACAATCAAGAGTGTGTTGTTGTGCATGATTTTTCATTTATGGATAGCAGGAGACATTAATACACTTGCCTATGGCTTGTGCATTACTATTCCCAGCTATGCAGAAATGGAACGTGATTTACAGCAACACATTCTTTGTTGCTGTTCCAACATACCTATTGTCTTCCCTGCATTCTGACTGGCTGGATGGCTGGGAGAGGGGACGGTGCAGGACCGCACTCAATCATTATGGGTGCCTACAAATAGAGTAGGTGTATGTGAACTGGGATTTTTCAGCTTTGTATACCCAGCAAGCCAATCAGAGCACAGGAAGAACAATAGCTGAAGGTTTTACTGCTCTTTAAGTTTCCCCGCTGATTCCCAATGCGACTGATTATATCACAGAAGTTATATAAAAATCACATTAAATGCCAACTAAATCAAGACTTTTCATATCTTTTTTTCAAAGCAATGAAATTCAGGACAAACACTATACTATGCATGAAGATCACCACCTAGAGATCTAAACTCTTCATTCCAGACGTCATATTTGAAAATGGAACTAGAGAAAAGTGTAGTTTATTCATTTTGTTATTTTCTGTGGTGCTTGCATGGCTGTTTGGAAAGCCCACCATAGGAGAGCTCAATTAAGAGCCTTCATAATTTTCACCAGTTAACTTTGATTAAATAGGCTGTCTTGGAAGGGCATTCAGTAAATTTAGGCTATAAATTACCTGCAGTGAGTTTTCAACTTTGAAATTCTGAAATATTAGTGCTTGGACAGGCCATTTCTCTCAGAAGGGTTGTACTTTACCGGCTGATTTGGAACAGTTGTACTTCATTTTATCAGAGCAGAGAAGAGAGGCAAAAACTTCCTTCTGCTGGTTGGAACAACAGCTCCCTTGCAGCAAATGTGGGGGGAAAAGACACTCCTCTCTCTACCACCAGTTGTATTAAAACAAATGTGAGATGAAACTTTTCCTTTAACTACGTTCGTTTACTCATTGTTAGCTAGCATACAAGTCATGTTAGTTGCCAAAGATTAGAAAAAAGGATAATGAAATGAACATGGTGTCCCTCTTCTTAGACAAGAACAATTTTTTTAAAAATTAAAGTTTCTTGGGGTGACAATTGTTAGTAAACTTACATAGATTTCAGGTGTACAATTCTGTAATACGTCATCTATATATCACATTGTGTGTTCACCACCCAGAGTCAGTTCTCTTTTCATCACCAAGTATTGGATCCCCTTTACCCTCATCTACACCTCCCTACCCCCTTACCCTCTGGTAACCACTAACCTATTGTCTGTGTCTATGAGTTTTGGTTTCCTCATTTGTTTTTTGTTCTTGTTGTTCTCAGTTTTATATACTACATATCAGTGAAATCACATGGTTCTTGACTTTTTCTGTCTGACTTATTTCATTCAGCATAATAATCTCAAGATCCATCCATGTTGTAGCAAATGGAACTATTTCATCTTTTCTTATGGCAGAATAGTATTCCATTGTGTGTATGTGTGTGTGTGTGTGTGTGTGTGTGTGTGTGTATATATATATATCACAACTTCTTTATCCAGTCATCTATCAAAGGACACTTTGGTTGTTTCCATGTTTTAGCCAGTGTAAATAAAGCTACCATGAACATTGGAGCACATATATCTTTATGGATAAATATTTTCAGATTTTTTGGGTAGATACCCAGGAGAGGGATTGCTGGGTCATGTGGTAATTCTATTCTTAATTTTTTGAGGAACCTCCACACTGCCTTCCATAACAGCTGCACCAGTCTGCATTCCCACCAACAGTGTATGAGGGTTCCTTTTTCTCCACAGCCTCTCCAACACTTGTTACTATTTGTCTTGTTGATGATAGCCATTCTAACTGGGGTGAGGTGATATCTCATTGTGGTTTTTATTTGCATATCTCTGATGATTAGTGATGCTGAGCATTTTTTCATATGTCTATTGGCCATTTGTATATCTTCTTTGGAGACATATCTCTTCAAATCCTCTGCCCATTTTTCAATTGGATTGTTTGTTTTTTTGCTGTTGTGTTGTGTGTGTTCCTTATGTATTTTGGATATTAGCCCCTTATCAGAGACATTGTTTGCAAAAGTCTTCTCTTACTCGGTTGGTTGCCTCTTTATTTTGTCAATGGTTTCTTTTGCTGTGCAGAAGCCTTTAAGTTTGATATAGTCCCATTCATTTATTTTAGCTTTGCATTCCCTTGCCTTTGGGGTCAAATTCATAAAATGCTCTTTGAACCCAAGGTCCATAAGTTAGTACCTGTTTTATTCTATGCATTTTATTTTTTCAGGTCTTATGTTTAGGTCTTTGATCCATTTTGAGTTAATTTTGGTACACGGTGACTGATAGAAGAACAATTTTTTTTTTTAAAACAAATAAGCAATCTCTTTCCCCCTGAGCTAGTGGGAAAATCAAGGCTGTTTCAGCTAGGGCCAGTAAACTGAGGAGTTGAATTCATCTGAGGAGATAGTTGGCAATTAGGGACTCACATCACTCTTTCATGATATTTTTAAAGGTGAAGCTAAAAATCCAATAAAATCTGCAAATATCTACACTGTATGTTCTAGACTATAGTGGTAAAGTTTTAGTTTCCTGCTGTATGACCTCAAGCAAGTTACATAGTAGTCCTCCATATCTCAGTTTTCCTTATCTGTGAAATGGGATTAATAACAGTGCTCCCCTCATCGGGGTTTTCTGTAGCTTCAGTGAGATAGTGCATGTAAGTACTTATAGATGGCCTCGCATATGTAATCCTCAATAAATGTTAGGTCTCAATACTATTAACATTTTACTCAGATGTATTTCCATTGTTTAAAAAAAAATGTCTGTTTAATAAAAACGGCCTTCGTTTTTAAGTGCTCCTTTTAACTTTTTAAACCTTTAACATCAATTAATTAATTCTATCCAAACATCAGTTTTGTAAGTTGGGTGTAGAATTATTTTATCCTTTCTTGATTGCTGAGAAGGGTAAGATAAAGCGGAATTAAGTGGCTTGTCTAAAGCAGTGCTAACGCAAGTACTAGAACCTGTATTCTTGACTCCTTTACTTCCATGCCATGAAAGGGGGCTGGGTGAGGAAAGCCCAGAGATTCCCATAGTCATGGATGGCACCAGAATGCAAAAGGTTTTCTCTGTAGGGCAGAAGTGTTTGCAGATTCCAGTCAAGGATTATTAAGACTGTGGTGAGGGTGGAAATACTTGGCTAAGGGAAGTGGCAACATTTACCCATGCCTGCCATTTGGCTCCATAGCTCAGGGGTTAGAGACCTGGCCTTGTATTTACATACACGTGGCCAACGTTTCTTAAAAAAAGAAATAGTGTCAGCAACATTCACATTTCTGAATATATTAGGTTTGTAAATCCAGGGTGCAAATTGTTTGTAGAATCTCAATTAAAGCCCTTATAATATTGTCATTGGTAATCAGCTCACTATGAAAACAGGGCTTCCACAGGGCACCAAAATCATTTGAACTTGTGATCTGTGATAGATTTGAATATTCAGATAAGGTCAGCGGTCAGAGCAGAGGTGACACTTTTGGTCAATAAACAGGTTTAGTGAGACAAAATCTTTTTGTCTACATGGGAATGGCTTGGAGAAATTGGTTCTCAGGGGGGAATCAAAAGATTAAATTCAGCTGTGTTACCAATTTATTTGCAGGCCAAACAAGTGTGTAATGGAAATCTTTTGGGGAGGGAGGTGTCTGCCCCTGAGAGAAGCCCCTGTTGACAGCGCCTGAAGGGGCTTCCAGGCAGCTGTCCTGACTACAGCTGAGACTAAACATGATGGAGGCAGATTGGCTGGGGAGAGAGAAAACATCCCCGTGCCCGGCAAGGCTGTCTTGGATGAAACCAGCCCACGGGAGGGTGAAGTAGCTGGGCTGCATTGTTCTACATTGTTCCAACCCTTGCTACTCTCGCCCCACCTTTAAAATTGCTTTCTCTGAATTGTGTTTTGGCATGAAGCCTTGGCGGACAAGCCATTACAAACTTCTCTCTGTGAAGACTCACTAGAAAGATTTCTCTGCAGTCTCAGTACTAGGAAGGCTTGTTTCTCCTGAGTTCCTGGTTTATACCTTAAGGACTCTGTGAGTCATATAAGCCCATGTATTTTATGCCGTGTTCCCAAGAGCCTCAGGGGTCTTCTGCGCTGCTACAGGAGCTGCTCTGAGGTTGGGAATGAGAGCAAAAGGAAAAAAGAAAATGGGCTCTGAGGCCTGGATTCCAGCTTCTACCCAGAGCAGCTGTGCTTTTATCTGTTTTCTGCATTTGGTGTCTGCCTAATATTTTATTTGAAGAAAGGATTCAGTGGCCAACAAAAATGTTTAGTAACTCTTGACCTCACAACCAATTGCTTCTGCAGCTCTTAGAATAAACTCTACCCCAGAACCTGCATGATCTCCTATCTCTTTTCCTCTCTCTCCAGCCTCATCCTGTACCATCTAGTCAGTCACGGGTTAGGCTTCCTCTCCATTGATCTTCTTTCAGTCCCTGAAGTAACCCAAGGTCTTTCCAACTGCCAGTCTGCTGACTGGAATCCTCCTTTCTCAACCCTCTGCCTGACGGTCTCTGTGCTATGGAATCAGCTGGGTTTATGTTCAGCTACATGCAATAGTGAAACTCAAAGAACAGCGGATTAAACCAGAGATACTTATATCTCCTTTATGTAGAAGACCAGGATAAAGAATCAAGGGTTCATCTAGCATCTCCAAGTGTCATCTGGATTTTTCATGTTTCTTCTTGCCATCCACAGTACATGCCTTTCATCTTCAACATCGCTTCACAGTCCAAAATGGCCATTGGCACTTCAGTGGGAGGAGGTGGGGATTGCAAAAGGATGCTTCGCAAGCTGAGGCTACTGTCTGCAAGCAGTTTCCAGAAGCCCATACAGTATTTCCATTTATTTTATTGGCTAGAACTAAGTCATATGGTCATCTCCAGCTGCAAGGGAAGCTAGAAAATGGAATGTTTTATTGGGCAGCATTGTGCCTAGCTAAAGATTGAAGTTCTATTATTAAGAAAGAAGGGGGAAATGGAAACTAGGAGGCATCCCAGGGAGGTTTCAGGTCAGATTTCACTTTAGGGAAGTTTGTTCTTCCCTAAAATTTGCTCTCTTGGAATTTTTCCTTTATGGAATTTTCAGCATTTACTACTATATAACTCTTGAAATTGGTCTGCGTAGCTGGATGATAAGTTCTCCAAGGGGAAAAGCCAAGTCTCTTTTTACTCTACGCTGTATAATCAGCGTCCAACAAAATGCCTTTTATCTAATATGTGAAATAAATATTTGTCATGTAAGTGAATGAATGAAAGAATGGATGGATGGATGAATTATATTTCCCTGATTGTACTGGTTCCTAGAAAGTTCAGAGCCAAATTTGTGGGTTAACTTCAATAAACATTCAGGAGTTCTTGGAAGGCATGTAGGGTTCTAAGTTCACTCTAGGCTCTTATTACTTTCCTAGTTCATTTAGTAGGCACATTGTAATCCATTTGGAAATTAAGGGAAGGGCATAGATAAATAAACACTTAGTAAAGGACAGATAAAATTTAAGTATTCAGCGGAAATGCTGTAAACAAAATATTTCTAAATGTGGGAAAAAAAAGTCCAACAACAATAAAAGATAATAGACATCTCTTTTAGCATATTGTTTGATGGTCCCAGTTCTGGGATGAATTAATGTTAGTAAAGAATAATTAATTAACCATAAAAAAGGATGTTGTTTGAGAGTCACTAGTAAGTAGCAGGAGTTTGGTTAAGATCACACTTAGGAAGCTAAGGATGATTAACCTTTGCCTAGGTTATAAAATGGCCCATTTGAGAACTGTTGCCACTGGATATATTACCTGGATATCAATTGGATTATTGAGTGAGAGGTTTTACATGATGTTTAGTATGATGATATATATCTGGTTACAAACTGTTTATGACAAGTGGAAAAGCCAATAAAAGATTAATGCAGGTTTAAATAGATTTTTCTTCTTTACTTGAGTTGTGGTTAATTTATGCATATATAACTCAATACCTGTATATTTAAAAGGGATGCTAGTTTATTATTCATAATGAAGAGAGATGGCTGTTGAATATGTAAGTGAAATTGTAGTGCTGACACTGGAGCTCCTGTTTAAAGGGGATTTTCAGTTCACTGAGATTTTTCATTGGAATTTTTATTTGGTGCAAACTTTGCCAACTGAACCTCAGTTTAATTTGGCAGTTACAGATCAAAAGAGAAGTCATTCTCATGAACTTGCAATAAATTAAATGGCAAATAAATTTTATTTCTTTGTAATTACAACTTTTCTTTGATTTGTCATAAAGTACACTCTCTGGGACTATCATTTTTCTTTAGTTTTTTTTTTTTCGTTACTTAAAAGTTAACTTTATTTATTGTCTTTAAATTATTTTACTGACATTAGCTTAAAAGTCTTTGAGGACAGAGACTCTTAGGTTTCTTTGGCATTTCCTATATTGCTTAACACATCTTAGGTACATGGTAGAAGCTTGACAAATTCTTAGAGTTTGCATCCCTTTTCTTCTTTCTTTTTTCCTCCCTCCCTCCCTTCCTGTCTTCCTCCTTTCTATCCTTCCTCCCTTCCTGCTTTCCTTCCATGTATAAGCAACTGCAACGAACAAATACAATAGAAACCACTTGTGGTTGCGTCGATTTGGTCAAAGCTGATGAAGACTTGATTCATGATTCCACCTCAAGAGTTTTCCATATAATATCAAGCTCAGTGGTATTTACATGGAAAACATAGCTGTAGCAGGAAAAAAAACCTTCCTTTGTTTTGAATTCCTCAAAGCTCTACAGACTCTTCAAGAGGCTCCTATTTTGTGTCACTTGATCAGATTATATTTTACTTATATGAAACTGTGGACAGGCACAGTGATAGTTGCTTTATACATGTGATCTGTTAATCCTGTTCAAAAACCTGTGAGGTTACTGTTATCATCATTTTACAGAGGACAAAACTGAGATGTAGAAAGACTTGCCCAGGAGTATAAAGCACTTAAGCTGTACAACAAGAATTGAAATATCTAGCTCTACTACCTAGATTCTTTATAATTATTATTTGAATACATGCTTTGTGGTCTTGTTGTCTGATTTCAAAAGTTTTGTTATTTCCAAAGGAGTTTTAAAAACTGTATCCCGACTTTTATTTTGAAAATTTCCAAACATACAAAAAAAATTTCAAGGTATAATATAACGAACATGCATATCTCTTCCAAGGAGACGAAGCAGTTGTTACCATTTTGCCACATTTTCTCTCGCCCTCTTTATATACACACACAAACTTACTCTCTTTTTTCTTCCTTGAACCATTTGAATGTAAGTTGTGGAGATGATGATACTTTATCCCTAAATATTTTAGCATGCATTTCTCAGGAGGAAGGACATTCTTTCACACAATCCATAATAATATCATTATCCTAGCTAAATAAATAAATAAATAAATAAATAAAATTAAGTGACAGTAATTCCACAACACCATCTAATACCCAGTTCATATTAAAATCTCCTCAATTGATCCTGAAATGTCTTTTATGGCTGTAAAACCATTACACTGTATTCTTCTTTAGATTTTGACCTTCTGGGGCTTCTGAGGAAACAAGGTCAAAGCCACACCGCTTTCCTACACTTCCCTAAATGATAGATGTAGCCATGGACCTTGGTCCCCATTGGTCCTCACTGAGACTATTCTAATAGCCTTAGGGATGACTTTTGTTTATCCCCATTTCACAGAGTACAAATCCTGAGGCTTCAAGATCATGCCTTCAGAAAGCAATGGAGTAGGCAGATGAGTCTGCTCTCTCTATCCCTAAGCTTATCACAATTGCTGCCTATTCAGAGTTTTGTAATGATGACAATTGCGTCGAAGAAAACCCTACAACAAGGAAGCTCATCATGAACAACTCCTTTCAGAGAGTATCACAAGAGTTACTACTCCATACAAAGCAGGTCAGTCATAAGCAAGGTGAAAGCATAATAGGGTGGGAGACGGGTTGGTATTCAGGGTTCCCACGAATCTACTTCTCCCAGAATAAGAAACCAATTCCAGAGCTCCAGAGAATGGAATCTGTGCTCACTGCCCAGACCTCTGAGATTAACCTCTTATACTTTTCACTCAGCCCTCAATAACTCCCAAAGAAGTGGGGCTCATCACGAAAATAATAATAAATAAATCAAAAAGAAGTGGGGCTCATCACCTGTTGCTGTGTCCCTCCCCTGAATGAGACTTGCCAGTAAGACTTCTCTCCACTTTGGTTAAAGATATGTGGTTTGAAAACTACACACACACACACACACACACACACACACACACAATACCTATACACACATATTAATATCCTGTGTGTACAAGTATATCGAATGTCTACATTGCTTATCTAAATCTACACACAGCTGTTTTTTTTTTTTTAACCTTTCTTTCTACAACACATAAGCTCCTAGAGGAGAGAGATGGCACCATAATCATTTTAATCCTATTGCCTGAGACAAGTCATTACACGGAATATCCTCAATAAATATTTGTCAAATAATGAATGCATCAGTAAAGAAAGGAAGGAAAAGAACTCTGTCTGAGGGTGGTCGGCTCCCTTTACGAGGATCTTCTAGCTGGTTGTGATCATGTTGATGATTATGACGCTTTTAGTCAGTGAATATTGTTCTGAAAACAAAACAGGATTCAGTGCCCTCTTTTCCCATCGGGATAAACTGTGTTCTACAAACGTCATTCCAAATACAGGACATGATGCATAACCAATACTAACACATGCCATTTGAAGCTTTAACAAGACAGTCCTCCTTCAAATTTATAACAGTCTATGTTTAAAAACCTGACAAAACCAAAATGTGTTCTCCATAAATTATAGTGGCACCATTCCTGCTGCTGAAGTGAAGGTTGTGTCAGCATTTCCATTATTCCGTAGATCGCTGTGTTTCAGAGCTTTAGTTCTTGGCTATAAAAATGCACCTTGGGTTTAAAACTGGCAAGAAACACCTCAGCCTTGGAACAAATTTGCCTCACCAAAATTTGAGAGCAAAACCTATTTGTTTATTTCCCCTTTTGCCAATGACTTCTGTGAAGAGAAAACATCCATGAATTTCATTTCCAATTTCATCTTTTTTTTTTTTTTTAAGCTGGATAGTTTTAGAACTTTACTGAACAATGACAAAGTCTTGTTTTTGGAGCTAGGGGAAGAAAACGCATTTTGTAAGCCATGTTTTTAAAGGAAAGATATTGTTCTGAAATCAGCTGCCTCCCTCCTCTCCATTCTGATTTCATTAAGAAGAGTTAACAATGGTTTTATTTTGACATGGGCAAATCGGATGGCTACGGTTGGTGGTGAAATTTGATTATCTGATTAGGTTAATAACCTCCCAACAATAGACCTTATTCTGTAGCTATTTGTTAGGTATAATTTCCCATTGGCTTCTGGAGAAATCATTTAGTATAACTGTTCATACACTTAATTAAATTTTTTTAGTTTAATTTAAGCATGTATTTATTTGTGGTCCCTTGGGCAAGTAACATTTTTCAATATGGTTCTTGATAGTGTTATCAGAATGCCAAGTTTTAGAAAGGGAGCTGCAACTATTAATTTAGTACAATAAAACATTTAAATTGCTTTAAGGTTCAGATGCTCATCTGTATGAATGATAGCTTCCCCTACAATCGGAAGGTACTTATCTCAAGTTTTATTGATTTTTCTTGAATTTTATAGGTAGATGCGTGTATCCACGTATACTCCTACCTTAATTACATTGTTTGGGTTTTCTCAATAAGCCCTTGTGATATCTGATCACAAGGCAAAGTGGGAAGGGACATAACCCATCTGCAGCAGTTAGGGAGGGCTTCCCAGAGGAGGCAATACCTGGGCAGAACCCCAAAACATGGGCAGGAGTTAGCTAGGCTTGGAAGGGAAAAATGCATTTTAAGTGAATAAGACAGGAGATGCTCTTAAATAAAAGGTCAAAAAGTGTCACAAAATAATTTATTTTCTGGGCTCATACATTTTGGAGTGGGAAGGGATACTCAAATTAATGGTTTACTATGGAGCCCCAGAATTAATACTTCTTATTTTTTTAAATTAGGACTTCTGTGCTGCTGAGATTTTTGCAGAAGCAACGGTAGCAGGTGGCCGGGCCATGCAGGAATTCCTCCCTCTCAGCAGAGAATGTTGCTGCCACTCAAAGTCACCAGGGGCTGGAAGAGCTCCTGCTGAGACCCCCATCATCTAACAACACACATGCTCAGAACAGGGAAATGTGCATTTTCAGGGGAGGGAGAGACAAACCTTTTGTTTAGCTAATTGGCATGACAGAATGTGGGATACACGTGCTCCTGGAAGAAGGTGTCAGGTGTCTAGGGCTCAAAATCAGGAGCATAGGCAACTGATCAGGAGAAGGCCTCAGTGGCAGTTATTTTTATTGAGGCGGGTGTTAATATATATATATTTTGCATTTAAACAAATAATCGAAATTGTGCTAAACTGGAAAAAGAATTACTAGTTTTAAAAGGAGCTATATATATATGTATATATATATATATACACACATAAATATGTATATATATTATTATTAGAGGAAAGATCTCTAGATGTTCATATCAGTATAACTGCCGTGTCCTCAGCACCATCTTCCAAAATGTATCTCAGAACGAGTTCTCATGCCAAATTCTGGAGGGCTGAATCATGAGGGATAGTGGTAATCACCACTTGGGGACAGAGTGGGAACAGAGACAACAGATGTGAAAAGTTTAGCAGGTGCCCTGCACATGGGAGGGGAGTCAATGAGTGCTCTGTTCATTCTGAGCAGGACTGGTAAGGGCTGAGGCCTCAGGCTGTCCTGCCACTCCCCCACGAGAGGTGAGAGGGCCTGAGAACGGAGCCAGCTGCTTTCACTTGCTCCCAGCCTCACCGTCCCAGAGTGGCCAAGCCCACTTCTTGAAATAATCAGCTGCCAGGTCCCTGGGGCAGTGGGAGAGGGAGAGGCTTCCTGGCCCGGAATGTGTGGAGCTGTGCCACCAATCTGACCACCAGGAGGCAGGATCACATTATCTAACCCACTGGCAGTCTTGCCCAGGGGTCTGGGCAATTTGTAAAAAGAACCTGCTCTGGGTCCAAAAGTAACCCACCACACCGGTTCATCGAAGATAAACAACATTGCTCTTGAATTTTGGCTCTGCTGCTTACTATCTGTGGGACCCCGGGGAAGTCACTAACCTTTGTGAGCCTCAGTTACCTCATCTATAAAATGGGGGCAGTGATCTGTGCCCCTCAGCGTTGTTGTGAGGTTTAGAAATGATATCAAGTAGGTCCCCCGTCCATAACAGCTATTTTTATGTGTGAAATGGGTGGTCCGTTTACATGTCCCTAAATCCTCCCCACCCACGTACCACTTAGGCAGATAAAATCCAGTTTGGGCAGCTCAAGAGTAACCAAATTGGAAACTTGAACCCCTGTTAAGAAGCCTCCAGCTGCTCATTTTGGAACACGCTGAAAGAGGTGGAGGGAAGCAGCAGGGGCTCAGCAAGCCAACCACCCTGACAGGACCCTGCCTGAAGAACAGCCAACTCTGCCCTCCTTTGGAAAACAGAAGTTTTCATCCTCTTTGTGAGAGAAAGCCAGAGAATTGCATCCAGATGAGAATGCCAGAGCCTTGTGTTCGCTGCTGAGCAGGTCCCTCAGGAGTGGAGGAGGGGTGTGGGGTGACCTTTCAAGGGAAAGACCCTGCGAGTATTGGTGGCCATTTGGCTGTTTCTCCCCCTTACGTCAGCTGCCCGAGGCTGTCCACCCTGGCAGCTGCTACTCTGCTCTCTAACAAGTGTTAGAGACCGAAGAGACCTCAAGCCCAAAGGTGCCCACAGGTGAATTCTATTTGACCTGTGTTCAGACTTCCTTACAGGTGGGGGTCTGGATGGGGATTCAGAAGACAGCATCTGCCTCCCTGTGTCTTTTAAAACTGTGATTGAATCTTATTGCTACCACCTAATTCGTCTCCCAGATCCCAAGTATAAAGAAATGAGAAGTACATATAGTGTTTCACGTTCTGTCTGGATAGGAGGTCTCCTAGAAGAAGAAGGGGATGGAAAACAACTGAACCTACCTACCCTATCGACCACAGGTGCCAACATTTAAGCAATCCAGAGATTTCACAGAAAAACCCAGATTATCAGCTTTTCTTAAAAACTTGACCTGATAGCAATGGGCCTTCACTGTCATGTCACCAGTCTGCTGATGCTGTGCTTGGCTGAGCCACAGGCAGGCATTTGCCCTCCTGTTCCCCGACAGCCCCACCTGCTTGGCTCCTGAAGGCAGTGGAGTTTGCAACCCCCGCCTTACAGAATGGCCCCCGACTCTGGAGATTGCTTGGTCTGACCTCTTACCTTACAGATAAAGAAAGTGAGGGCCAGGCCGAGGGATTTGCTCTGGGTCCCATGGCTCATAAGTGGCAGAGTAGAGCCTGGAGCTCATCATCCGGAATCCCTGGTGCTCTCCTGTTTTCACCATGTCGTTCTGCCTTCACTTAATTTGCATAAACCATAGCCTGTGTTGAGGAGACTGAGAGTGGAATCGAATGGGTCTACTTTCCCCCTCAAGCTTGGCAGGACTAACCTCTGGGATGGCCACCCATGCTTTGGGATAGCCATACGTTATCCAATTGGTAGTCCTGAGTTTTCAAACAACAGTTACATTATGTTCTTCATATTCTGTTTTAAAAGGCAGGGAAGAGTGTAACATATTCTCCACAAAACGATTAACATTTAATAAAAAGTTTTAATGCTATCGGGAAAATTAGGCTTTCCAGAATGATTCATTCCCTGAGGGTTTCAGATGGCCAAAGTTTGACTAAAATTGCTCATCTCTAGAGAGTGCCTTTAATTTACCCAAAGCATTTTCACGTGTAAAAGTGCATTGCGATCTTTTGAATTTTTTTTAATTTTAATTTTACTGTTTAAGTCATGTAATTCTCCTTCAAGTGAAATCTTCCTGAAAACCAGAGCGTTCTGGATGAAACTGGGCGGAAGGACTTTGGCATGGACACCCTCTCCTCCCGACCCACCAATACCCATCTTGGAGGTCCTGCCACCCCACCAGGCCAAGGGTGACGCTCATCAGTCACAGAATCGTCAAGGTTGCTGGGTAACATGCAGATTCCTCAGCCTTCTACTGATCCACTGATTCAGAATATCTGAGTTGAGGCCCTGTAACCTGCCCCCACAGGTGATTTTTATACTCACTGAAGCTTGAACAGCTCCATCCTGGGGTTCTACCTAACACAGTTTGTAAATGTGTCCATTCTCTTTATGTTAGTCCCATGACAGGTTGAGCAGGAATTGTCCCGATTTTACAGTTGACGCTAGACTTGCCCAAGGTTGCACGTTGAGCCCCACATTTTTCCATCAAACCATCCTACACACGTGTAGGGACAGAGTTGGGGTAAATACCTGTGGCCACGTGAACCCAGGTCCACAGTCTATCAAAGGTGATAACTCTTCACGAGGCCACCATATTGTCTCCTTTTCCCCCTTCTCAGGGAAAGGGAGATGTGTCACATAATGGATAGGGCATATCAGTGAGATGGCCCCGGATTTGAAATCTGACCATTCTATTTAGTATCATGAGCCTTAGTTGCCAGGATTAGAAAGGATATATGCAAATGACCCTGCAGAATGGCCAACACCCAAGTGCTTAATAAAATAGGGGTGTTATTAGTATTACTCTTATGGAGTGTCCTCTTGCAGAGAGGGGGCCCATATAGGCCATCACCTCTTGTACCTCTGTGGGTCACAGCCTGGGTAAACGGACTGGTTGTCCCCAGCAGCATAAAGGCATAAAGACTCCCCGGGACACCCGGGGTCCTACATGGGACTGCTGGTTCAGAGCACAGATTGTTAGGAGAAAGGGCCATCTCTGTGAACCAAAGGAGGATTAGTTCTCCTCCTTGATTTGGACCTCTGCCCTCCACCCACATCCCCCAGGAGATCTTTGTTTTGTTGATGGATCTTTTTCCTTGCAGCATCTTCGGCTGGAATCTCTGCTGTGCATGTTGAAATGGATTCTCTGACAATGGGAAGGGGTCTTGGGATTCATGACGTTTCTGCAGGGCCACAGAGAGCTGAGTCCACGGGGTCCAAGCTTCACGCTGCCTTTCTACTCCACCTCATCCCCTCTGAGACGGTGGTCCAGGAGAGAGGCCTGCCAGCCACCAGCCCCTGCCCTGCAGTCCCTAACGGGGTAACAACTGTAGCAGGAGCAGCCTCACTGCTGGGGGCGCAGTCCAGCAGGTTCTGCAGCCCATCACTGCTCTCCCTAACAGCTGCATTCCGGCTTGCAGAACCATGCAGAAGCCTTTCCCATGAACGGGTGTCCCTGTGTGGGAGGCTTATCAGGTAGTAACGCTGCTTCCCGTGGTGTGAGCCAGAGGACAGGGCCTGCATCTGAGACCTGCCCAGAAGGCCTCTAAGAGAATGGTGCTCAGAGCATGGGCCACTCCCTGGTTTAAGAGACAGCATTTGGGCCATTGGGAATCTGAAAGAAAAGCTACCTCCTGGAGAAGGGAGGGCATCTGGTTGTGAGTTAGAGAGGGCCTGACAAGAAAGAGAAGAGGAGTGAGAGAGATGATGCTGAGTGTCCCCTTATCCACTGTGCTGGGGATGGGGTCATCCCTGTCGCAGGAAGCTGATGAGGCCCTTCCTCCCTGCCTGTCTGGAGGAGTAGCACTGGTCACCTCTCCAGCCCCCGACGCCCACATGAACTCACTACTTCCCTCATCAAATCACCTATATGCCTCCTCTTTGCACGTGCTGTCACTTCTACCTTCTCTTTCCTTGAGAACTTAACCCCTGAGGGAGGTGATACCCCCTCTTCTCCCTTCTCCAGCCTGGTACTCTTCCAAGTTATAACCTGTTTACATTGTTTTGTAACTCTTTTTGTGTGTGTCAATCACCCTAGACTGGATTCTTGCCTTATTATTTCAGTATTTCCAATGTCCACTACAGAACTTGGCACACAGTAGGAGCTAAAAAATGTTTGATAAATTGATGGGTGGATGGAAAGAAATAAGCATTTCACAAACATTTACTGAGCATCCCTGCGCCTCTGTCAAGTGCAGGGAGTAAATTCAGAAGTGCACAGAACACACAAGAACTTGCTGCCGTGAACACCCCTGAGCACAGATGGCGTAGATGAGAACTAGGGCAGGTGCTAGGAAGGAAAACAGCGGGAGGTTTTCAGAGTCAAGAATGGGGGACCTGCTAGCAACCGGTGGCTTAGAAAGACATTGGGAGGGCCAGAAGGAGCAAGTGTAAGAGGTGGGAAAAGAGGCTGAGGGCAAGAGCTGGACCTCCTGAAGGAACCAAGAGGACAGATAGAGCATGAGCAAGGGAGAGGGACACGGAAGGGCCAGAAAGGCCAAAAGGAGCCAGATCACTGGGGCCTTTTAGGAGTTTGCCAAGGTGTGGCTGACACCTGTTGTCCTGCAATAGTTATTAATAGCAGCCCTTTCACCCTTAGACGTCTCTTAGAGTTTGGATGATAAATTACAAGGTCACCTTGCTTGTAGGCCACATGCAGAGATTTATATACATCCTGAGCTTAATAGAAAGCGAATGAGTTTTAAGCAGGGAAGGATAACATTCCTTGACTGAATGAACAAGGATTGGAAAAGCTTTCATAACAGAAGACCAAACAAGCAAACAAATAAACAAAACAAATGGAAGAAGACGAGATAGAAGGCAAATTTGGGCAGGTTCGTAGCTGGGAGGGGCTAGACCCGAGCAAATGTCCCAGAAGTCTCAATGACGTGATGTTGCCAGATGCCTTCTTGAAACAAAGAACTAAATAAATTCTAGAAAAGAATGAAATAGGCATTCTTAAACTGAACAGGAAGTAGGAACGATTAGCCCTCACTTTTTATTTGTCTTTGTGGATAGCAGCTGGGCTTCAAATCAACCGTATTCGTTGAATATATGCTCTGGGTTAGGTATTGTGGGAAAGAGAAGCAAGTACAAAGCCAAGACCTGATGAAATAAATACATAGATGGAAATAATGTGTGTACAATATTACACACGTTATTAAATAACAGAACATTATACATTATTATTGAAAAGTTGCATAATACTACAAATGGTGTGCATATTATTATTCATAACACTATAGATGTTATAGAAATGGAAATAATCATATAAATGTGTGAGAATATGAAACAGAAATAAGAGGGCTAAAGGAGAGATGGAGAGGCCGGTACCACCCTGATCACTGATATAAACACTATGTGTGCTACAGGAATAGAGAGAAGATGAGCGGGGCAGGAGAGTGATTTTGAGGGGTTGGGATAAAGGCTTAACTTGAAGGAAGGAGGGGTGGGGTGGAGGGTGGAGTAAGATTCCCGAGGAAAGCCACGGTGTGACTAAACGCTCCCAGGCTGCAAACGATCATGGTTTTGGCCTACCAAACCTCAAACGCGTTAAATGACTTGCTAGTAAGTAGCAGTCCCAGGATTTGAATCCAGTTTAGTCTGACCCAGAAACTAAACTGACCCAGCTAAACTCTGATTAGGATGGCATTTTATTAGAATTATTCCTAGTTATTTAGAATTATTACATTTTCTTTTAAACAAATCAAGATGCTTTTCTTGTTGGTGGTGGTGTTTGCTTTGTACGATACTTGGAAAATCCAATCTTGAAAGCCTGTATCTGTGGAAATGCCTAGTTCTTTGACGTTAGAAAGGCATGGATTTAAATCTTCACTCTCTAGTTCTATAATCTCTGGTAAGCTACTCAGTCCCTTTGCTCCTCAGTCTTTTAACCTATAAAATGGGTGTAATAATACCCACCTTGTTGGATCATAGGCAGGATTTGAGGTAATGATTACAGAGTCCTTGGAATGTAGGAGGGTCTCCATCAGTAGCAGCTATGGTTACTACCAGCGGGACCTAGATTATTTCTGCAAAATCACTGGTGAATCCCTCCTCTTTTTTTGAAGAGCCACATTTGTCCCACACTTTGTGGTTGTCACTATCTGTGAGGCAGGCTGCAGAGGAGACCGGCCACTCACCCCAGCTTCTCTGTTGCAACATCCTTTCTCCTCCCAACACAACTGGCTGCTTGAGCCAGAGGCAGGCAAGACCCTCATCTTCCACATTTGTCATCAGGCTTGATGGATATAGTATTCCCAAGTTAGTGCCATAAACGCTGTTTGGAAATTACAAGCCCATGCTGCTGGTGGTCCAGCCAAAAAAAGAATTAATTTATAATCATGAATATAAATTTCATAGATAGTATTATTGTCATTCAGGGTTTGAGTTATGGTACATATGGGGAGTGGCTTGTGGAACAGAAAACCATGTCGCTATAACTCAGGGTAATTCCAATGACAATAGTTATATCTATCACTTTGTTATAAATCAATCGATATCCTGTATTAAGTGAACAGGCCTCACCTCCCCACCCACACAGGGGGGAGTGTCGGGGGGGCTCGGAGCTTTATTTAAGGCATTGCCGGCCCTGCTGACGCATGCTGATGGGAAGGCAGAAAGAGACGCTTTGGAAATTCTTGTATGAACTCCAAACGCCTTGGCCCACTAGACAATGTGACTTGATCTATTCGCATTTTGAAAAGTGGATGACATATCCAAGTCTTTAAAGATATGTCTTTTGCTTGCATTTTGTCTAAAAGAACTAAGTTTTCAGAACTGGGAATTCTTTTCTAATTGCAGGCAGGACTCTGATTGAAACAGCATCAATCCCGGAAGAGCCGGTGTGCATTTATTTGAAGGCCTCTCTAAATGCCATGAATCAGGCAGTATATCTTTCTTGTTAATCTCTATTGGTTCCCTCCCAAAGGCAATTGACCCTGGGGAAAGGTAAAACTGAAAGAATCTCAGTACCACTGAGCTAGCATATAACTGGCATTGAAAGTGCACTGCTGGGGAGAAGAATGCCGAAATATCACAGGGAGCAGTAGCTTGAGGAGAAAAGAAGATAGTTTGAAGTCAGTGGAAAGTAATTTTGCCAAGTGCAGAGTTATCTAGTTAACCTATTGTTCAACATAATGAAAAAGCAGGGCTATTCTGAAGTGTGTTACAGTATGTAGTTTGTCAATTACCCAATCAGGGGGCATTGTTCATTCAGCCAGGATTGAGGGTATTACCCATACTATTTTATTACTATTAAGCCTCAACTTGGCATATTTTTATATAGACTATAGGGTGTTTAATAGCCATGCAAAACTAGGACTTTCTGCATCCTTTCTGGCCTAAGTCCATTGTCAATGGGCTACATTAGTTTGTGTCCCTGCAATTAGGGTGTTACAATATACGGTATTTTGACTTAAAAATTGATGGAAAAGTAGGAGGTGTAAGAATTGTGGTGGTCCCTCAACTTTAAAAAAGGTAGAAACAAGTGAGTAAGGTGTAAGAAAAACAGCATAAGAGGCCAGGATAGCTGCCTACCAAAAATCTAGACGGCACTTCACAGTCTGTGGGGAAAAACATCTGCATTTTCAGTTTTCTGTATACACCCTAAAATCTCCTTCACCCCCCAAGGCATCCCTGCATTTAATAGAATTGACAGTGGATTTGAAAAGCCTTTCAGGAAAAGCGGTGTTAAATCGTGCTAGCATAAAAACAACTTAACATCATAGTTCTTTTAAAATGTAATTTAAAACTTTACTTTTAAGGTTCTTATTAAGATTGGTCAACGATCTCATTTACAAATAGCGTCCCACAGCATACGGAGCGTACCACTGGTGTTAATTGTTGGAAGTCCTACAAATGGCTATAAATTTAGAAATGCACCTATTCTGAATTCTTCTCGTTTGAAGAAGATAGTACCAATTTCCATAATAAAGCGTTCCTTCCCTTGTGCCTGTGGTAGGCTGTTCGGTGGTGTCAAATATTTTTTGACTGTGATAAAAATGTACTGAGGGTCAAGATCATTTCTTACTAGTTCACATTTCTATTTAATAACCTGTTTCAATGTCAAAAGATACCCTCCCCCACCCCCTGGCCCCCATCCTATTGCAGTTCCAGGAGGCATTATGCACTGCCGTGCTGTCTCTGGCTGCTCATCAGCCATGTCCATGTTATTCCATATTCGGTCCATTCCAGAGAAAGGCTAAAGGAGACAGAGGGTACAGATCTTGTTAGGTGCAGCCTCTGACACTATCACTGTCAATTGTCTTTTGCTGAGGCTGATCATCACCTCAATTATCTAGTGTCCAGCCTACCTGATAGGTTTTTGCAAACTATAACTCTTCTGTCGATGAGCATGGAATAATGACAGCCAGGGGCAAATGGACGGAATACAAAAGAGATAAACCAAGAAGTAAAATACAGAAGTCTGTCTCCGTATGTAGACATACAATATGCTTTTGGTAGGTACCAAGTGATTCAACATAATATATAACCAGTGACTTCTTTGCAGGCTTATTGAGATTATGCTAATATGCTAAGTAAATGAGAGAGCTGTTGGCTTAAATTATTTTTCCCGGTTTACCATTTCAATGAAAAAAATACTAAATATTTAAAAATATTGTGATGTGCCAAATGAACATAAATATATAGAATTTTTCCTCAAATCATTGCATTTGTAATTTATAGTAAAAATAATTTTAAACTTAAACAGGGATCCTTTACTTAAGGGAAGATATATTTTTCTACATGATTCCAATTGAAATTCAATTTCAAATTGAAATCATGAATCAAAGAGAAAAGGAAAATACACTGTTAAAGTATACCCAGGAATCACAGCAGTACATATTTTTAGCCATACACAGTTTCACACAACAGGAGAAAATAGATTTTAGTACAATATTAATTGAAGTTTTGCCAGTGTGTGGTTCAGGAGGTTAATTTGAAAAGAATACATTACCAATATATTTATAGTATTTAAATAAATTAAAATTACACTTCACACATCAATAACGCAACTGTTAAATAATATTTTTATTCTATGTAAATCCCGTCCATTCATCTCAGTTGTATAATAAATGACCGTAATTACGAAGCTTCATAGGGAGGAAGGTCATTGGAAATCCTGTAATTCCTCATTGGTGTAAAGAGAGAAAACAGAACTGTTTTTGATGAATGTATTCAACCTTTTGCATACTTTGGTACTTTGGACCATGCATTAAAATGCAGTCAGAAATTAAGTTCTTCACTTCCACGGCATTTTTAATCTGCTGTGTTGAGGGTTTTTTCTTTTCTTTCTTTTCTTTCTTTTTTTTTTTTTAACTAAAGCCCTCTTGAAGTGCCTCCTTGGCTATTTCTTTTTTACTTTTGGCCGCAGATGTGTGTGTGTGTGTGTGTGTGTGTGTGTGTGTGTGTGCGCACACACACACACACACAGCCACACACACATTTATACCAAAGAGCATGCCTGCCAAATTCAGACTATCCTATGTCCCATAAATCCAGCTAGGAAATATTTTCTGTAGAAATAATTTCCTTAATTTTCAATGCTTCATTTTACTTCTGAGGGGAAACATGATCTTCAGATTCCCCTCAAACAGTGGCGTTCTAAACGTGAACTAGAGTTCTCAACCTCGTTTCTAGATGAGCTCTTCCCTCAGCAGGTCTCTATTGTCAGGTCACCAGGGAAGGCATTTAGTACATTTTTTCCCCTTGAAGAATCTTTAGCTATAACCTGGAAGATCTTTAGTTTGAACCTGGTTCCCATTCTCCTTTAATGCTAGGATGAACCCTGTTTTTCCTGGAGGGACTGAAAACGCATAGACGTGAATGTGAATGTTAAAAGTAATGGACCAGTGACAAATAAATTACAGAGAAGGTAACAAATTAAGACATTACAAAGATAGCTATGGTTTAAATTATCTGTATCCCCTGCTTCCTTCTAACCCGAGAGACTGGTGCATTTTCTGTCCTTTCCAAGAGCAGACAAGATGTGGGCTTTGCATATGGAAATAACAAATGACTGCTAATTCCTAATGAGAAAAGTACCAAAGTGAGCAGGATTCCCTATGTGTGCCATAAGGGCTTGTAATTGAAAGGTCTTCGGGAAAAAGGGTTCCAAGCAGAGGGAATTCCTTTTAATGAAGCTTGGATTTAGTCCCATTATTCTAATAAAGTGTAATCAATTGGTGCCGACAATCTTAAGGTCTAGTTCAGCCTCTGATTAGATCTTGGTTGTTTTTAAGGCGACAGGCATGAAGAAGGGAAACACGAGTTAATAGGCTTTTGGGTCAGTGATCCACCCTTCCTGAAGCAACTTGGGAGTTTTGAAGGAGGCCAATTTGGAAGCTGTCTTAGCATAAATCTAAAACAAGGCTTTGGCTGTCCAGGGGGAACCGGGCCCTCAGCATTCCCTAAGACATGCTTCCAGCCGATTTTACTCTTAATCCAATTTACTCAGCCGAATAAGTCCCACTGCTTCAGCTTGCCAACAAATTAAAATCCAGCTTCATAAAAACACCTTGAATTTGGAAGGTATTGGCTGGCCCACTAGACTTGAAACTTCATTTATTCTGGCTAACTTCTCAATTATCTTCCCAGCAGTGGAGATGTGTAAAAGTGCAAAAATCAATAGGGTTCTATTCCCATTCTATTGGAAAGGGAAAAATTAATGAGATAGGACACTCTCTTAATCAGAAATAAATGTTTTAATTCAGATAATGACATAGTTTTCCCTCGCTGAAGGATGACAAATGCTGGGCTGTGCCCCCAGCAGAAGCAGTTTCAATTTTATTGTAAATATAAAAGGTATTGATCGGTGAGATGTACAAACCCCATTGCTTACAAAAGCCATTCAGGGGGACTGGGAAAACTATTAAGCACTGGGTCAGAAATCAATAAACAACACTGAAATGTAGCAGAGGTCGCCCTAGGCTTTGTGGCATCTTTGAAAGCCAAGTGGCAGGACTAGTGACAGAAATGTCTCTTGTGGAGCAATGTTGGGGATGAAGAGGGTCAGATGTTTAATCTCTTCTGTGGTTTGACAGGTCCTGGGAACAAAACGAACGCAGTCTTTCACGGCTGTCTTTGATTTAAATACATGCTGATTCATCCGCTTGCTGACAACTGTATTTAGTGGCTTTGGAGCGCCTACATACATTGGCAGGGAAGAGGTCAGGGTATATTTTGGAGGCAGAGTAGGTTGTGTTTATGCAAATGGCCACACCTTGATTCACCCTCTCTCTTCTCAGGAAACAAACACACGCCAACACTTCTTTTAAACACACCGATAGATGGGAGTACAGTCTACCATACCGAACCTCATATTAGAGTAATTACAGGGCAAATGATAGAGCATGAAGCATTTTTTTTGAAACAGCTGACTAAATGTAATATTTCTTCTTTTGGGTTTTTAATTTTAATACTTGCTTTAAATTCAAATGTAGTTTAGGCTTCCTTTTCTGAAGTCCTTTATCATGGGTTAATATATTCAACGGTCTTCAGAACACCCTCCTTTCATACATGTTATTTGGGGGCAAAGAGATTATAATTTATCATTATCTTCCTCCCAATTTGCCTCTGCTGTTTTCCCCTCCCCCCAGGCACTTTTGAAGCTAGAAGATCAACCCAGATTACAGATCATCTTTACATTTTGAATGGTATTGGGTTGACTCTTTAAATGGCATCCCTATAGTCATGGAACTAAAACACACATTTTGTTGCTGAAAATGCTAGCCAAGAAAATACCCAGAGTGGAGAAAAATTACATAAGGGAAGACATCCTATGCATGCAGGTGGAATCCCATTTTTGTAATAAGACATTGATTTGAGAGGTTTAAAGCTGAGTATTAAAACTTTTAACAACATCATTTCAGAAGCAGAGACAAAGCCTTCCCTCCCCAAAAACGCCAGAGCTGCGCCTCATGTTACTGGAGTCTGCTCCCCTCTTGACACAAGTATGATTATGAGATTGGTGAGGGTCAGGCTGCCCATCAGTAGGTGAAGCGTTCAGCTGCTGAGGATTTGAGTTTCATCTCACCTCAGATATTATGTCAGCTTCATGTCATTTTCATCCACGAGAATGATTTGAGAGCGCTCCTTGTCCCTTGTTATTGCGGTCACTTGACCTCAGATGTAACTTCTGTCGAATACCATCATTTTAACAAAGTCTAGGAGTTGTACATCCCTAGCTGGAGCTGACCTTTCCAGCCTGCCGCTCCCCAATTGGTTCTGACGGCGGATCTGACTGCCCCCTCCATTCCCAACAAATGAATGTTAAGGCCTCAATGAATTGGTTCACATTGGAAGTTATAGTTTTTCATTGCCACGAGCATTTTTAAAATCAGATCCCCCTCCCCACTTTGTATTTGGCCTGTACTACTGGTATTTTTCTTTTTGCATTTGGATGCTCAAACACAGAAAACTGCTTTCTGCTTAAAAACAATATTCTGGCCTCCAAATGGCAATTCCACATTTGTCACCTAAAACAGAGATGACACACCTTGAGTTCTTGCCTGGGATACATGTTTCCTAGCTCCTCCCAATTCCTTGCCTTCTTGCACCTTGTTTTCACTTTCTTTGAGCATTTTTAACTTATCCTTAAATTTACAAGAAGAAGTAAAGTAATTAGGTCATCATGATTTTAAAAAGCTCTCAACTAGAACGCATGTCCTTATTTCTGGGCTGCTAATGAACTCATGGACTCACAGGAAAAGGGAGTTCCATTCCTACACCCTATTTGATAGAAGCAGCAGCTGGCTTGAGAGAGTTTAGGGAACGTATCCCAGTTTACACAGCAAGTATGAGCAACAGAAAGGGACTCAGGACTTTTGCTTTCCAAGTTAGTTCCCCTTTGCTGACTGTTGTGGCCGCACCCAACACCAGTGCCATCTGTGCCCGAAGCTTAAGGACCTTCTCCCTCTTATCACACTAGGTTAGCATATTAAAAGTACTTGGCACAGTGTGGGGCATCTAGAATACGGGTTGGCTAACTTTGTTTATAAGGGGCCAGACAGTAAATATTTTAGGCTTTGTGGGCTACATGTGGTCCCTGTTATGTATTCTCTCTCTCTCTCTCTCTCTTTGTATGTGTGTGTGTACAACCCTTTAAATACGTAAAAAAATATGTTAGCATTTGTAGCTTCCAGGCTGTACAAAAACAGGCTGCAGGTGGATTTGGTTTGTGGGCCAGAGTTTTCTGACTGATTCCTGGAACTAGGAGGTGCCCAATATATGTGGGTTGGTTTTAAGATAAATGCAGACAGTAACTGTTCACTTTAGGATCAAACAAGATGGTATTAGTGAAAGTGCTCCCTACACCACAGTGCTTGATAAATGTTAGTAGTTATCACCTCCTGGGAGCTTAGCTCAACTGTAGAATGAAAGCATGGGCCAATGAACCACTGGTCCCATATTTGAAATATGCTCTCACCTGGACAACAATGTTACCTAAACCATAGTTTCTCGTGTTCTTAATGAGCCACATGGAATTACTGATATTAGATTTTTTGACATATGAAACTAGAATATTAATGGTTTAACCTAATATCATGTCTTCCCAGCCCACCCAAACAGGTTTCTATGTAAATCTCAGGTTAAGAATATCTGTTTTGAGTGAGGGGATATTATTGATTATTTTTACATCCCAGGAAATGGCATGAAGAAGCCAAGTACATTTCCCTAGCTAACGGGGTCAGCTAAGATTGGGACCTGAGGGCCTTGTCACTTGCTCACCTTCTATCCCACTGTTAAACTAGAGTCTGGAGGTTCCCGGGGCCACTCCTGCAGCCTCCCACCCCCACCCCTGTGACTTCCCAGCTCCACCATCAGTGTCTAGCTGTTGGTATGTATCTACAGGAGGCTTGAATGCCGGATTGTGGAGGCAGGAGTATGGGGAAGGAATGGAATGGTGACATGTGGGAAATCAGGGCAGAGTATGAGCACGGGGTCTTTGAACATAGCAGTCCTACTGTCATTTTAATGATGTGACTTCCTGATCTCTATGACCTGGAGGAGGTCCCAGGCTTGTCCCAACAGCTGACTGAGCCTGTTTTCACCCCCTCAATCAGATTGTTTCAATGGACTTCCTCATGTGGTAAGTGTCATCTCAAAGGCCAAATCCCTAAGGTTTTAGGGATCATTCCTCGAAGACTTTGGGAAGATTTTCTAGACTCTACCATTTGGCAGGACTCAAAAATTCTTTAAAGAGTCATCATTCAATTAATGTTTTTTAGACACCTACTAGGTGCTAGGCACTCTTCAATCCAAATTAGTATTACACAAATTGTTCAACACAAGCAAGCTTTAACACAAGTGACAAAACACAAAAATTCCTCTTGGGGCTTCCATCCTAGTAGAAGGACCCAGAGAATGAACAAATAAACAGGACAAACATAGTGGATGAAATGACAATTAATTCCCTCTAGATAAAGTAAGCATGAAAGGGGGCAAAGAGTGAGTTAGAAGAGGCGGCTGTAATCGAGTGACACTTGAGCAAAACTCTAAAGGAGAAGGGGAGGGGAGCCATGTAGGTGCGTGGGAGGGCACAGCACAGTGGTGGGGGGGCCAGTGCATGAGGTGTGTGGGGGTGGCAAGCAGGCTGGTGTGTCAGGAGCACAGTGAGTCAGGGAGACATTGCAGGGTCTCTGAGGTCAGGTCTTACAGCTGATTTTCCCAGCCTCCTCTGTGATGTCAGAGTGAGTGTGCACTGTAATCTGTACCGCACAATTTGGTAATCAGTTTACAGCTTCCTGAACCTCTCTTTTGTAGTTTCGTGGGTCTTGCTGTCCGCTCTTCTCAGTGAGGCTGTGAGCAACTTGAGAGCAGGGGCAACATCTTAGGCTTTTTGTACAGTGAAGGAAAACCCTGATGTGGCTTTTGATAAATACTGCTAATTGATATGATAAAGAAATTGTGTGTGCGCTGGGGAAAGATAGTGGAGACATAATCTTCTCTGGACCCAAGAAAATAGGAGTACATTAACTTTCAATTCAACTTCCACTTCTGCAGGAGTTGCTGTGTCCCACGTGTCTGACCCAGCTTATCAGATGGAAAGCCTCACCTGAGATGGTGTTCGCTCATTTGTGGAGGCAGTGTGACAGAAAGAGGACCGGCTTTGGATTCAGAAACTTGGGTTTGCATCCCAGCTCCCTAACCATCTAGTTGTTCTATCTTGGAAAAATGACTTAACTTCCTTCAGCCTCCACTTCCTCATCTGTAAAATGGGTACTTACCTCTAATGGACGTTGTGAGAATTAAAAAGATAATGTATATAAGGCAGTGCCTGGTACATCGTAGGTACTTAATAAATCACAGGATTGCTGTTGGAACAATGAAAAACAGAAGCCATACAAAGTTTTAAAAATTAATTTGGATATTATATTTGTTCCTTGATACTTGATCTTCTGAAGAAGAGAAATCAGATGTTAGTATTAGCCATCTAGAAACTTTTTTAAGTGGATTTCTGGAAGCCAGCTGGAAAGGGTGGGGTGAAGCATTTGAAGCAGAGGATTGGCCTGGGTAAAGCACAGTTTCCAAAAATTGGGTGGACTTGGACTACCTCTTGCGGATGACTAAGGTCAGGGACAAGTCTGGAGGAGTGGCGAATGGCTACACAGTGAAGGGCCTCGGAAAGGCAGGGTCCCTGCTGGAAAGGCGGGATCCTACCCAGTAGGCAATGGGAGATACGGAAGGAGTGTGGTAGTTACCTGCATTTATGACTTTCCCACCAACTTCTCTTTCTTGTTTTTATATCATGCAGTAATAAACTATTTAACGTCATCACACTTTTATAGTAGGTCTGGGAGCACACATATGATATTGACTGTTATTAAAATGGGGAGGATTCAGACAAAAGCAACAACATAATCTTGGTATTCCTTTTTTGATATACAGTTATATTTTAAACTTTATGGCATCATAAAATAGAAGGCTAGAGATGAAAAGGGATTTAGGTAATACTCACTCTCCAACACCATTAGTTTCTAATGAGGACACCGAGGCCCAAGAATTTCACCTTGCCCAAAGTGAATTCACAGCCCAAGGACACAACAGAAAGCTGTGCCGTTGCTCTTTATCACGGACTTGTTTTGTTCCAGGCCTTGTGTTGGGTGCTGCATCCACATTGTCCTTCACACTTGGCAACAATCTGCATGAAAGGGATCCCATCACCCACTATATAGATAGGTAAACCGAGGTGCAGATACCACAAGAGCACACAGCTAATTCAGTGGTGATTCTAATTCACTTTTGTCTGGATCCAAAGTCTGAGCTCTTAGCACCATCCCACATGGCAACAGAGCTGGGAGTAGGACCTGAGCCAGGGTTCCTTCCTCCCAGCCCTACTTGGCACCTGTCCAGTTTCTCTAAAGTCATTTCCTGATTTAAGCCAGATGAACACTGAATTGGATACATCGTGTTGATCCACCAGGAACTGGTTTTATTGTCTTCACCTTTGGTGAGAGGTTGATGCTACAAGTTGCTACTAAGGAACAGTCCTGTGCAGAATGCATTGTTTGTGTAGAGATTTTACTGGCATGTTCTTTATTCCATCACAGAGTGCTCTCATTATGAAGAACCCTGGGAGAAATTCCTGTCTGGTCTCAGGTCAGGAATAATGGAGCTTTTCCTAAGTGTTTGACCTGCGAGCACGCTGTCTGTCTGCTGGATGCCGTAAATTGCATGACTGGTCAGGTTTCCCTTTTTGCGCTGGTTGTTAGAACACACAGATCCACATGTGAACTTACCTATAGTGAGTACTATTTCGGGCTTCGTGGCATGCATTGCTGTGATACAGGCTCAGTTTTAGATTCCACATCCTACTTCTTTTTTTGTCATCTATTTATATTTTATTTTCCCCTGACCTAATTTATATGACCTTACAAGGAACCTTGAATTGTTTTCAGAATAAGGTGAGGTATACATAACTACATACACAGAAAATTTACTTCCATGTTCAATATCCAAACCTTCTCATGAAACCCAGGAGTAGACTCAACTTGCATAATATTCCTCTCAGCCCTGGCATTAGGAGGAAGACACTTAGAAGTTATAAATACCTTACACAGAGCAATCACCCTGGGAACACTGCAGAGCCCAGGAGGGGACATCCAGGAGATGGAACGGTTCCCTACTGTCCCGTCCAAATGAACTAGGATGCTGTATCCATCCTACCTAATTAAAGAGTGCTTGAAAGCAGGGTCTTTTTCTTGATTTACAAACCCTCCTCATCATCATTTATAGTGCACTGATATGTGAAGGCAGGAAGGAGAGACACTTAAGGGAAGATGGGTATTTCCTTATATGACATTGGTGGGGGCAAGTGTCACCTTCAGACAAGCACCTCCGCTCAGATGGCTTGTTAAGAGTTCGGCAGCAGCGGATGGAACACGCTGTACTTATTGACAAGGCACTGAGCTATTATCCATATCAGTACAGGAATTCAAGGACGAGACAGAGTACCACATCTTCAACACTTGTTAAAAGACAGTTCTGCTGGTGGTTTCAATGCATATGAAACTAGGAAAATGCAATTTCATTCACACATTCGTTTATGTATTCATCCATCCATTCATTCATTCATTGACAAACATCTACTAATTGAGCACTTTACCGGACTCTGGAAATATAAGAGTGAGCAAAATCGACATGGCCCCTGTTCTCATGAAAGATATCTGGGGTAGATACAGGAGATGTGGCTATCTGAAAGAAAAAACATTCCAGAAACATAAACGAGAAAAATATAACCTTGGTTTTTAAAAAAGGAAAGGGTAAAAATTTTGAAATCCAGTTGCCCTGTCTTCCATTGGCTTGAAGATTGTTTTTTTTTTGTTTTTTTTTTTTTGAGAGAGAGAGAGAGAGAGAGTTTCTCTGTAGGGTAGACAAACCTCAGTAATAGCTTAGAAGTGAGAAAGAAACTGACTTTTTCCATAGATGTCTAATGCTCCTTAGTTGAGTGGGATAAAAAAGAAGGTCAGCGTTTTATCTTTTAATGTCATTTCCAGATCATTGAAGTGTCATTCTCTCACCAATATTTAAAGTCTTTGGTAATTGGTCTCTGTCATTCTTGGCAACGGACCTCCAGAATTCATTGGCTTTATAGAAGTCATACTGTTCCATCCCATTCTATCCATCCTCCTTGAGGAAGCCAGTCCTTAAGATCGACCATGACAACTATTAATAGTATCATAATTCCCCCAAAAACGTGAACTTTTTGATCTTCCTCTGCACCCTACATCAGCATGTGTGCCATTTATGGGCAAAGCCATACTCAGGGACACTGCACCTCTGCTCTCCTTCAAGTGGACTCCTATTTCTAATGACAATCTCCTTATCTGTTCAAGTGAGCTGAATGGTGGCCCCCTAAAAACTATGCACCTTGATTGTGTGAATGCAAGCCTATTAAGGAAAAGAGTCTTTGCAGATGCAATTAATTTAAGGATATCGAAATGAGATCATCCTAAATTATCTGGGTGCACCCTAAATTCAATGACGAGTGTCCTTAATAAGAGAAAGGTGGAGAGAGATTTGGGACACACAGAGGAGAAGGCCAGGTGAAGACAGAGGTAGAGATTGGAGTGATGTAGCCACAAGTCAAGAAATGCCTGGACCACCAAAAGGTGGAAGAGTCAGGGAAAGGTTAACCTCTAGAGCCTTTGGAAGGAGCACAAGTCTATAAATGCCTTGATTTCTGACCAACAGAATAAATTTCTGCTGTTTTAAGCCACCAAGTGTGTAGTCATTTGTTGAGGCAGCCCTAGGAAAGGAGTCCACCTGTCATTTCCCCCACTCCTCCTAAACCTCACTTAAACCAGAACTTTCAGATCTCTTCCTTCACCTAGTTCCTTCCATTGACTCCGCATCCATCCCCATTCCAGCCCTTCTTCTCCAGCGTAGAGACCTAACCTGGCGCCCACTCCACATTCTCATTCATGCTTCGGTCAGGTGTCAACCCCAAACCCAGGTCACCACCCCTCCTTGTCTCCCTCTGTTCTTGCTGTCCTGCTAGAGAAACAAAGAACGATGAAGATTTGTCCCCAAACATTCATAGTGTCAAAGTTCAATTTATTGCTCAGGATTAAGACTATTCCCTCTTCATCTACTCCGGTCGGAAACTCCCTGATTAAATCTTATATGAGAAGACTGAGCACACCTGCTGCAGGTTCGAGCAAATTCCCACACCCCACATCAAAACATCTCTCGTGCTGAGCTTCATTCTCAGAGGAGTTTTCTCTCAGTTGAAAAGAACCATTTGCTTGACCCTGATCGTCCATTTTCCACTATTTTGAATATCTCTCCTTCTTTTCACGTAGAATTTCTCGGGTGAGCAATTTATGCAAACTACCTTTGTTTTTATCTTTACTTGCAGCTTCAAAAACTGCCTATAACCTGGCTTTTTTTCTTTACTGATAACTGTCTCTGATTTGTTGCTGAAGAAAATTTACCTTCTCTTATCCTGATTGTTTTTTTTTTTTAAATCTTTCAAGTAATACTAGTTTTTCACTCTCGCTCAACGACTTCTGGGATATGTATTGCTCTATTCTGAACTGTGTTTCTTCTCTACCACTTCTCTGACTACTCCTTTTCCTTTGGTGCATTTAATAAAAACACACACACACACACACGCGCGCGCATAATAGTTTGGTGCCACAAAGTAATTTTGAATAAATAACAATATTATTACTACTCTTATGATTATTTACAATTGTAATATTTTGCTTAGTGAGAAATTTCTTTTAGAAATCAGTGTTAGAAACGGCTTCAGTTCTCTTGAAGAGCTGCTGCTTCGTACAGTCATACAAACTATACAAAAATTTCTCTGGCTGCCAGGAAGCTCAAAATCAAACTTGAAGTTTAATCATAGCAGCTATGGAGACATTACTGGTTTTTAAAATATATCTGATTTCTCCTTTTTCTATTCCTGTTTCCTACTTCCATTTCTAGCTTTTTATTTTACTGTTTTTATAAACTGTCTCAAATCACTTCTCTTTAAATCATAGCTTTTCACCCTTGGTTGAACCCTTGGTTGAATCCTGGTCCCCTTGATTGAACCTCTTTCTAGAAAAATCTGTATAGAAATCCTACCTCCCACCTCCCCATACATACAATTTTGCAGCCAATTTTAAAGCATTCTTGGACTTTCTGAAGCTCACCCAGAACGAGAATCCCTGATAGAGACTGTGACTAGATAAACTAAAAGGGAGACAAGAGGAGGTAGACCTGGAGTTTGGGTGATTAAGAGGGAATAACGCAGAATCTTAGCATCGGAAGTAGCCTGTGAAGTCATCTAAAGTGACTTCCCCCAGCGCTGGAGTCCCTGCTCCAATCCACCTCTTGCTAAGGAGGTAACAGGCCTCTGCTCAGCCCCTCACACCTGTGGCGCCTCCTCACTCATAGAACAGCCCACTGCAGAGGCCACTGTCACTCGTGGAATGCTTCTACTTCTACTGTAATCGGCCTCCTTCTCACTGACTCATTCACAAGTCTGTGGGCACCTCTTCAGCTATTAGAAGGCTGTTCTTGTGGCCAGTGGGGTCTTTGCTTCTCTAGACTGAAAGAGCCACAGTTCCGGCCTTTCTTACCTGACAGTGTCGTAGCTTCTAATTCGGTCTAGTGCATCCCTTCTGTGGAATCTGCCCAGCCTGACACCTGCTTTCCAAAGTTGCCCTCCCACCCATGGAAGGCACACTCAGGAGCCATATTTACCCAGCATGGCTCCATTCCCCTGGCCCATAGCTGATGGAACCCGGGGAAACCTTGCATGAGGAGGCCAATCACATATACCCCCACCCCTCCAGACACTTGGAATTAGATTCGGGCCCACTACTTAGTTTCTGCTGGTCTTTTGAATTGGGGGTAGGTAACCCTGGGGGCAGCTATCTGCTTAGAGGAAGGAGCAAAGAATAAAGTAGTGGGGAGGATGAGGCAGAGGGGAGAGTGCAGATGGCCTCGGAGAGGAACAGAAACAAGGAGGGTGTGCTGATTCTGGACAACTCGCCAGTTCCCGGTTCCATCCTTTTCTCAATTTTGGCTGTCCTCTTGGATTCCATGAAATATCCCTGTGACCTTGTAATAAATGCTCTTTTTTGGTTTAGACCAGTTGGAGTGACTGCTGAATATAAAGTCAGTCTCCTTCTGGCCCTCTCTCTCCTCCCGTTCCCTCTCCTGTATTCTGCTCTCCTCTCCGAAATTCCTGTATTCTCATGACCTTCATTACTAAGCCTTGAGACTGTCCTCATTTGCAGCGGCTGCAGATCAAATTTCCCCAGTGATTTAATCCTGAAGCTCTGCTTCTCTTTTGAATATGGAAGCATAGCATCTCATCCCAACCTCACACTCTATAACACAAAAAACTTCCTTCTCTTCTTTTCCTTTGAAACCACCCTTGCTGGCCTGTCACTCAGGCCTTACATTTGTCATGGTCTCTGGTTTCTGAATCTCCTTAGAGAATTTCAAGATTCCTAAATTTTGTAATCCTCTCTCCTGCCATGGCCTCAAAATCTGCCTTAATCTCAGTAGTTAAATGATCACTTTTGTATTTGATTACTGGAATGTTGTCCTTACTAGTCCTTTGGTTGCCAGATTTCTCTACCTTCTGTCACTTTAAAATGCTACCAAAAAAATGATACTTCTGAAAAAGACATTGCCCAGTCTGCGTAAATCCAGTGGTAACTTACATTCTGTGAACATTCACCCTGCTATTGCCACTTTAAGCTTCTCAGAGATGTTTGTGCTTTGATGACACTTATGATTAGAAATGGTGGACTAATCACTATGAACTCCCCTCATCAGCCATCTTCAATGCCTCCTTATTTTCCTCAGGATAAATTTCTAGCTCCTTAGTCTGATAGTCAATGTTTTTTTTTGTTTTTTTTAAACATGTATTCTGATCTCTAACATCTCCCCTAAGAGACCCTCTACTCAAGCCAGATTGTCTACTCACTATTTTCCACCCCTGGTTTCCACATTCATTCATTCACGCAACAGACATTGGTGGTTGTACCAAGCACTAGAGATATAACAGTGAACAGGACACACATAGCTTAAGGTTGAACATGCTAATCTGGAATGTTTTCTCTCCCTGTTCCCATTCTTTTTGTACTAAATTCTACCTTTTCTTCGAGGCCCCACTAAAATCCACCCTTTCCCCAATTACGCCTGTCTGAAATGACCTCTCTGTCTTAAACTCCTGTTTATGTTTTCATTTGTACTCTGAAGTTAAGTATCACTTAACGTCTGGATTTGAATCTGCACGCTGGGTCTCCTTGAGAAGCAGCATCTTATGCTGCTTCATTCATCCTATGGGGCCTTGCACATGGTATTAGCTCAATAAATGCATTGAATTTATTGCTGCAGCTTAGGCTTAAATTTCCTTAAAACCACTACAAATGAATGTGAATATGCATTTGTCCCTCTGGCTGACTTACATAAGAACTAGTATTTCCATTGGTTCAACATTCTCAGGTCACACACGCTACCACGTGGATGAAACTGGAGGACATTACGCTGAGTGAAATGAGCCAGTCAAAAGAGGACAAATACTGTAGGATTCCACTTACATGAGGTGCCTACTATAGTCAAATTCATAGAGAAAGAAAGTAGAATGGTGGTTACCAGGGTGGGGGGGAAGGTGGAATCGGGGAGTTATTGCTTTATGGAAACAGAGTTTCAGTTTGGGAAGAGGAGAAAGTTCTGGAGATGGATGGCGACTGATGGTCACATACAGTGTGAACGAACTCAATGCCACTGAATTGTACACTTAAAAATGGTTAACATGGTAATTTTATGTTATGCATATTTTACCAAATTGAAAAAAGAAAACAATCAGGGCCCAACTTGCATGAGGGTGTGGTCCATGTCTCCCCCTTTGGACCCCTCCCAGCACCTGCCATTTCCAGCTCACTTGGTAGCAGGATAAACACTTGTGGAAGTGAAATGAATGGCACTATTTCCTTGGAATTGAGGAGGAAAATTAGAAGGGGAATCTTTGAAAATATTTTAAACACTTCTCACATTTCACCTTGCTGTTGTCTCTTCAGGATGTGAATGGAAAAAAGTGTCAAACCTCAAAGCCAACAAGAGAAGGCGTTTTTCTGGGCTCAGATAAAGAAATCTGCAAAATTAGGAAATAATGTTTGTGCCATTTCTGGAGGCCCTGGACAGACTCGGTTCACCTCCAAGTGATTTACCTGTGGCCCTCGATGATTATTTACTTGGCTATTCAGTTCAAGACAATCACAGGAATGTACGGCCCATAAATTAGAATAGCTATGAAACACAGGCTGCTTTTATGTAGAAACATAACTTTTGCAGGTTTTTTTTTTTTTTTTTTACAAAGGGAAAATACATTTAATATACAGGCTCAGAGTGATCACTCTGTTCTTCCTGCCTCCTTTTTAATATTGGAGTTCATCGCGGATCTCTTGTGTGTCCTAGGTCTTTGCCCTTGTGTCTGACTACGGGTCCAGAAGACAAATGTGCCCCCAAGTGCTTCTTGATTGAGCCTCTCAGGGGAGCGTCAAGGCTTCTCTGAGTACCCCAGCCCACCCCCAAGCTTTCTGTTTGGTGAGGGGAGGGTTCATAGCAGGTGAACATGCAAGCAGGGTTAACTATGTGGAACAGGGGAAAGAACCTGGATCTTGAAGGTCAGCTCACCAGCTCTGACCCCAGGCTCCTTCACACACCAGCACTGGCCCCCAGCAGGTAACTTCATCACGCCCATCTGTACAATGGGACTAACAATACTCCTTGTTTGAGTTATGATGAGAATCAGAGATCATGATCCGGAGGTCATGAACAGTGGCACAAGGCCTGACATTCAATAAACAATTATAAAGATATCAAGATGATAGCTCTTGAGTGGTCTGCATTTGGTGGAGAGTGAAGAAGCCTAAAATTGAGCAAGGACAATAAATCAGATAAAGGGGCAGGTTCAGGTGGGATGCTGACAACTAGCAAGGGGAGAGGAACGTTGGGAGTCTGCCCAAGTCAGGAACACAATCAAGTAAAGGAAACAATAGGTCGCCTTCAGGTAACTTTGAAGAGGGTCCAAGTGTCCAGCTGAGATCTGGGCTGGTACTGGTACTGATTAATGAAGAAGCAAGACTTTTAAAGATAGGAAGTGTGACCTGGTGGCTAGAAGCAGGTATCTAGGTCCCAATGCTTCTAGTTCTAATGGAGAGAGCTCATCAGAGCACTGACTCTGGAGCCTCACGGCCAGTGTTTCACTTCTGGCCCTGCCCTTACTAGCTGTGCAACCTTGAGCCAGTCACTTAACCTCTTCCTCTTCCAGAGGAAGGTATTTTATTTCCTTCCTCTGGAAAATGGAGGTAATAATAGTATCTACTTCACTCATAAGGTTGTTATGAGAATTCAATAAAATTAAGATGGGTAAAGTTCTTGGAGTTGTTCCTGACAGATAGTAAGCACGAAAAAAAAGTGTTTGCTATTTTTAACATGATTCGTTTCTTTCAACAAATGTTGATTCAACAAATGGTTATGGGCACTGTGCTAGGAAATGGCAAAGCAGCTGTGAAGTGGTTTGCACAGTCCCTGCCTTCATGGAATCGAAAGTCTAGCCCCCAAGGATCCCTTCTTGCTCCTTGCCAATAGCTCAGCCCCCATCAGGCTTTGGCATTTGTTCTCAGGGCTGTAATATGGACTGCAGGCCTTTTCTCTTTATTTCTTGCTATACCTGCTTCTCCACACTGCAGGTAATTGAGAGTTGTTGGAACGTTCTATAAAAAGCTTACGGAATTGAGGGCACTCAGTCAATGCTGAATAATAACAAGAGAAATGTATAATGTATAAACAGATTACGTTGGGGTCTTAACGTTTCTTTAGCTCATTAATATATATGGGAACACACTTCCTCTGCTTTGCTCCCTGATGCAGACTGTCCTCCAGTCGGCAAGGAGGGAGCAGGCTTCACAATCCCGCCTAAGGCCCCGGGAGGCTCTGGAAGCCAGCTCAGGAGGAAAGCAAGTTTCTTCATGATTGTCAGCGGTTTCCTTTGACAGGAAGAGCTGCCCTTGACTGACCTCTTACCATCTATCAGGCCTGGTGCTAAGCACTTCCTGTGTCATTTTGCTTTATCCTTAAAACAACCCTGGGAAGTAGGTTCTATTGACCTCTCTTTGTGTCTGAAGGAACTAAGTCAGAGGGACGTCTAACAATTTGCTCAAGTTCACCCAGTACAGCTGGGATTCTAATTCAGCCACAGGCCCACACTACCACGCCCCCTTTTCACAAATCTCTCCAACCTCCAATGTACTTGTTCCTCTAGAAAATTCAAGTCCACCATCCTCTGCATAAAAACAAAGCTGTCTATTTTTAGGAAACCTCAAAGCCTTTAGTGCAGAATTCCTTGTTCCATACACAGGAATTCTTATCACACTTTGCAATTGTCTTGTGGATTTACTTGTTGATTCCCAGTGCCTCTAAGCTCTGTCAACTATTGTCCCTCAGCACAATGCTAGTCACAAAATAGATGTTCCATAAATATTTGTTGCATGCGTAAATAAATGATAATCACTAAATTTGTATACCCCTTATAGGATATATTGCAGAAACACACAAAATATGTTCTCGATTCTTATTTGTTCAATGTATACGTGGAATTATGAATGAGTCATCTAACTTGGCAGTCCAAATTTTATCATGCTTGCTGATTCACTAAAAAAATAAATACACAGACAGATAACTAACGATTCAGGCTCTCTTTTTAAAATGAGAATGAAAAATGAAAGAATGAAAAAAGGAAAGAAAGAAAAAAATGAATGAATGAATGAATGAATATAAATGCCTCTGTGGCCATTCTCTAGATCTTTCCTTCAAGTGAGCTCCATCTTCAACAGACTTGCTCCCAGCCTGATGGGCAATGTTTCTTGAGGTTACACTCAGTGAAACATGGTCTAACCTCCTTTATCACATGACTGACTGCTGCTGGTTTGTGTTAAAAACAAATAGCCTTTGAAGATGCCAATTGGTAAAGCTGGCATTTTAAAAATCATTCTGGTCAGGAGTTTGCATGAAGTTATTTTGGCCTGAGTACATAAAGGGCGAGTGCTTTCTACATGGCTGATCTGGGCCCAGAGGTCTTGTAAAGACAGAGGGCCTGGCCCACCCACCAGGGTGACCCCACACACCAATGGAGAGACTCCAGAGCCCCCTTCTTGCCTTGTGTCAAAGCAGAGTCTACAGGACAGAGGAAGGACTGACCCTCTCACTTGTATTTCTGGAATAACCACCGGGATTTATCTGGGATGCTGATTCTCCCAAGATGTTTACTATTAAGCATGAGCTTAATTTCTATTATCAATGTTCTACTTACCCACACAGACAAGCATATGAGTGAGTTTACCCACAAGTATACATTTTCCAGAGGAAGCTGTTGCTTTTTGCTACAGTAATTGCTACAAGAAAAGCACCAGAAATTTTTGAGATAACATATTGTTTCTCCATAACAGCTTCAAACTTTTACCCAGATGCTTAGTTTTCTTCTGCTTTATAGCAGAACAAACTCCCCATTTTTCATAAGACCTGATGTATATTGTG